>NC_134359.1:110796340-111006340 GCF_048569485.1 Anomaloglossus baeobatrachus
ACTCCTTCAACACTGTTGGAAAACCATTTCCGGTGACTACCTCTTGAAGCTCATCAAGAGAATGCCAAGAGTGTGCAAAGTAGTAATGAAAGCAAAAAGGTGGCTGCTTTGAAGAACCTAGAATATAAAACATATTTTCAGTTGTTTCACACTCTTTTAAGTATTTCATTCCACATGTTTTAAATTCATAGTTTTGATGACTTCAATGTGAATCTACAATTTTCATGTCATGAAAATAAAGAAAGCTCTTTGAATGAGGATAAATATATATATATATATATATATATATATATATACACAGTATATATATATATATATATATATATATATATATATATATATATATATATATATATATATATAAAAAATATATATATATATATATATATATATATATATATATTAGTGGCATGCATACGTTTGGGCACCCCTGGTCAAAATTACTGTTATTGTGAAGAGTTAAACAAGTTTAAGATGAAATGATCTCTAGAAGGCATAATATCAAAGGTGACACATTTCTTTTATATTTTAGGGAAAAAGAATATATTTTCATCTTTTATTTTTTTTAAAATCAAACAAATTTCATTGTTTACATTTTTAAATTAACAAAAACTAATATGGGCCAATGCAGGAGTTTGGGCAACCTGCATAGTTAATACCTAGTAGCACCCCCTTTGGCAAGTATCACAGCTTGGAAATGTTTTTTGTAGCAGCCAAGAGTCTTTCAGTTCTTGTTTGAGGGATTTTTATCCATTCTTCCTTGGAAATTTGGAAATGTCTGGCAGTTCTGTGAGATTCCTGGCTCGTCTTGCACTCACTGCTCTTTTGAGGTCTAGCCACAGATATTCAATGGTGTTCAGATCAGGGGACTCTGATGGCCATTGTAAAACCTTCAGCTTATTCCTTTAAGGTCGTCTATTGTGGATTTTGAACTGTGTTTAGGATTATTATCCATTTGTAGAAGTCATCCTCTTTTCAACTTCAGCTTTTTTACAGCAAAACGTCTGTGAGAGCTGCTCTGAGGATTGCTAGACAGGTAAATCTGCTTGTCTGTAAATACCTTCGAGATTTAGCAACCTCACACTTTCCTGATCTGGTGAAGGTGACTGTGGAAAGAGAAGGCGCAAAATAGGGTCTTACCCGGTATAACACGTGGGGGCGGGGCAAGTGTGGATTAAAACACTCACCTGGTGGGATTGTGCAAGCCACAACCCCTATGAAAGCACGTAGTAAAGGTGGAAGGCAGCGGTCCCGCAGGGTAGATATATTCCAAGAGGTAGAGCAGAAAGCAGGTTTCAAAATCCGCACCAAACCACAGAAAATCCAGATGCTTGTTAGTGAATCCTTTCTTTATTAATTTTTACACAGGTCTACGCGTTTCGAGGACATATCCGGCCTCATCATCAGGACAAGGTGCAAAGAAAGACTATATGTATAGTCTGTGTACTCCAGCTACGTGTGCAGGAAGCAGGGAGCCGGCACTGGCAGTGTGAGAGCGGCGGACGCTGGTAACGAAGGTAAATATCGGGTAACCAAGGGAAGGGCTTCTTGGTTACCCGATGTTTACATTGGTTACCAGCGTCCGCAGAAGCCGGCTCCTGCTGCCTGCACATTTAGTTATTGCTCTCTCGCTGTCACACACAGCGATGTGTGCTTCACAGCGAGAGAGCAACAACTAAAAAATGGTCCAGGACATTCAACAACAACCAGCGACCTCACAGCAGGGGCCAGGTTATTGCTGGATGTCACACACAGCAACATCGCTAGCAAGTTGTGCCTCAGCAGCGATGTTGCTTGCGATGTTGCTTAGTGTGACGGTACCTTTAGACAAGCTTGAATTGAGTACCGAGCATTATGGAAAGTCACTGATTGGCCTGTTTGGGTCTCTGTACAAATACAGAGTATAAACAGAGCATTTCCAGCAGAAGGGAGGGTCTTTTGTCTTTTATTTAGTTTGTTTTGTTTTTTTTTTTAATTGTTGGTCCCACTACATCCAAGAACATTGTTTTATCCCCTGGGAGATCCATTCAGAGACTGCGACTGGCCTGCATACATTACGCAGTGAAACAAGCCTGTGTGTTGTGGTTGTTGTTCCATTGACAAAATACCTGAGCACTTGCAATACTCAGCTGAGTGACCCGAGTATCCGAGCATGCTAATGCTCGATCAAGTAACGAACAGTGCCAAGCACGTTCGACTATGACCCATGAATCTCACAGAACTGGAAGACTTTTAGAAGGAAGAATGGATGAAAATCCCTCAAACGAGAACTGTTTGGCTGGTTACAAAAAGGGTTTACAAGTTGTCATACTTGCCAAAAGGGTGCTACTAGGTACTAACCATGCAGGGTGCCCAAACTTTTGCATATTTTCCTTTTTTGTTAATTTAAAAATGTTAAACATGAAAATATATATTTTTTCCTAAAATGCAAAGGAAATATGTCATCTCATCATTGCTCATATGCATGAACTGCTTTCCCAGCCCACCGGATGTACTGGCGTCTGTGATTGGTTGCAGTTAGACATGCCCCTAGCCTGTGTGACAGCGTCTGTCTGCAACCAATCACAGACTCTGTCTGCAGGTCAGTATCATGGTATAATAATAAATAAAACAATTGGCATAGGCTCCCCCCATATTATGATACCCAGCACAGATAAAGCCTACCGCTACAGGCTTCAGACCCCAGACATTCGCTTATCTTGACTGTGTATCAAAATAAGAGCAACAGCGTGCAGCTTTTTTTTTTATTTTTTTTTTATTTATAACTAAATAATTTTAAAATGAAGTGCGGTCCCCTCCAATTTTGATACCCAGCCATGATAAATCACAACAGCTGGGGCTGGTATTCTCAGACTGGGGAGGCCTATGGTTATTAGGCCCCCCAGCCTAAAACTAGCAACCTGTAGCTGCCTGGGATTGTCACATCCATTAGATGTGGCAAGTTTGGTGCTTTACCTGGCTCTTCCCGGTTACCCTGATGTGGTGACAATCGAGGTAATGAGGGGTTAACAACAGCACACAACTGTCATGAAGCCCAAAATTAGTGATGGGAAAGGGGTCAATGAGAGAATACAAAAACAGAGAAAAATCTTTTATTTGGAATAAATACAAAAAAACACCATATAGTTCTTTAAATTTCTAACATATCAAACTTTTTGATGGGAGTTCATTAAAGTGTACAACATTTTTTACAATTATTCATCTGACGCATGCACAGTTTTGGTTAATGCCCTATTTTTTCTTATTGTAAATTGTGTATCATTTGGGGAAAATTTATTAAACTTCAACTCAATTGAAGAGTGCCCACCAATATTGTTTACTTTAAAGCAATAAACTGATAACTCTGTGAGCGTAATGTAATGGCTGCTGGTATTTCAATATTAATATACCCAGAAATGTCAACTGAACTTGCAAAAGCTCATACTTCTAACTGATTTCATGCCTAAACTGCACATTGTATCTGCACAAAGTACTATTTTCAATGTGACATTGGTATCAATCATTTTCTATATAAACTCTAACAGTTACCATAGCAAAATAAACATTCTTGCTTGTTGATGGAAATGAGTTTAGGAAATTACCCTACAGAAGGTTTATTAGTAGCTGCCATTATCAACGTACAACGAGTAAAGTATATCTCATTTGAATTAACTTTCAATGGAATTTGGAAATAATAAGTATGAAGCACAGATTTATGGGGAAATAAGCCAATTTTTTATACATCGCTATACAATAGGTAGCAGGTTGGCTACAGAAACAGTGGAAATTATGTTTTTTTCCCCAGAAATCTTTGTGTTTTTCAGTCACTTCCCAACACTTGACGTTCATGCATGTTATGTAAGTTGAAAAGAACATCCATTAAATGGACATACATACTGTATTTTACAGATTATTTTTCTCCCCAAAACTAGGGGTAAAATGGGGATGCCTCTGTCAATCCAGATATGGCCTACTGGGGCGGTAGGGGTGGAGCTGGGTCATAGGAGGCAGGGTCAGCAATACTGAGGGCTCTGAGGAGCAGTGGAGTGGCTCAGGAGGGTCACAGGATGGGGTGTCTCAATGGCGGGTTCATTGATCTGACTGCAGGCTCCATTGAATCGCCCACGGTTGACGCGATGGACTTCAAGTAAATGGCGACAGAGGCAGCGCATGCACAGATTGGCATGATGGACTTCAAGAAAATGGCCTGGAGTTCTATCTGCGCATGCACCACCTCCACGACCATTTTCTAGAAGTCCATCTTGTCAACTGTGGGCAATTCAATAGAGCCCACAGTAAGATCAATGGCACCCGCCGCCAAGACACCTCATCCTGTAACCCACTGCAGTCACACCCCCGCAGCTCGCCAGCAGATTAATGGCGGCCGCTGCGATGACACCTCCACACCCGCAGTATCGCCGGCCCTCCTGAGCCGCATCGCCCCCTCCTCTGAGCCCACAGCATCACTGACCCTGCCTCCTGTGACATTCCTGAGCTGCTCCACCACCGCCTCTCCCCGCTGGTGTGCTAATATATTATGCACTAGAATTATTAGACGGACCCTCATTTTAACATTAAAAATTATTTTTTCTTATTTTACTCCTCTAAATTTGGGGTGTGTCTTATAATCCAGTGCGTCTTATCAAACAAAAAATGCGGTATCTGTGCAATTACCTTAGGAGTCCAGAAATAAATTACAAATGGCATTCCTCTGTAAGTCATCGAATGGGAGAAAACTCAGCTTATGGCAATTTTACTTCTTAGAAGCTACAGTCAACACTGATTGATGTATCTAAGAGGTTGACAGCTAGAGGAGGCCTCCTTTTTACCCCAGCACAACCCCTCCTCTAATATGATGGTCATGTATTGCTGTGGCATCTAGGTTTGAGAACTACAGAAGACTCTTAGGGGTACTTTGCACATTGCAACATCGCTACTGCAATCTCGTCGGGGTCAAATCGAAAGTGACGCACATCGGCGCCGGTAATGACGTTGCAACGTGTAAAGTCTAGAAGCACCGATAAACGATCGCAAAAGCATCGAAAATTGGTGATCTATGTAGTGTCGGTCATTTCCATAATTTCGCTGCAGCGACAGGTACAATGTTGTTCCTCGTTCCTGCGGCAGCACACATCGTTTTGTATGAAGCCGCAGGAGCGAGGAACATCTCCTTACCTGCGTCCCACCTGAAATGAGGAAGGAAGGAGGTGGGCGGGATGTTTACATCCCGCTCATCTCCGCCCCTCCGCTTCTATTGGCCGCCTGCCGTGTGACGTCGCTGTGACGCTGCACGACCCACCCCCTTAGGAAGGAGGCGGGTCGCCGGCCAGAGTGACGTCGCAGGGCAGGTAAGTGCATGTGAAGCTGCCGTAGCGATAATGTTCGCTACGACAGCTATCACAAGATATCGCATCTGCAATGGGGGCAGGGACTATCGCGCTCGGAATCACTACAATCGGCTAGCGATGTCGCAGCATGCAAAGTACTCCTTAGTCCTTGCATAATAATAAGGGCATAATACATTGCTATACATAGGTATTATAGAAGTGATAATTTATTATTCCTTGTGGCATTGTTGTGTTTCATGCAAGCTGAGCTGACAGTTTCATTTAGCAGTAACAACAGGGGCTAACAACTAGTGAAGTGCTGTGATCTCCATTTCAAAAGGGTTTAGGTAATCCAATCAATGACCTGGACAGCTGAAAATTGCTGAAATTTGTATATAAAACATAGTGGCAGGGCTGTAATGGCCATCTGGCAATTACTAGATGGGCTGGTACCTTCCTTGGCCTGCCCTGACAGTTGGTATCTCCCAATATCTTTAGCAGCACAGGTTGAAGAATGGAGAATGTGAGCTAAGTCCTGGAAAACAGGCTGCAGCAATGCATGATAGAACTAGTAGATCCAGCACATAGGAAGCCTGTGGAGGGGAAGTGATGGATGTAACCATCAGAGCTGCTGCTGGGAGACACCAAGTGAGTCTATCTGCATGATAAAAGGTTTATATTACTATAGTAAGATTATGGATGCATTTAGTGGCATATAATGGCATAATTGATGAAAAAACAAATTAAATGAGTTAAGGTAGTGTAGAACTTCTTTAAGAACTATCTTTAGTATAAAGAAGAGCAAGGAATCCTTAAACTGATTTGTCCCCATGGATTCTGATATCCACATTATTACAAGTATATTGTAATATATACAAGTCTCTATCCACAGAATATCTGGGGTTAGTTCTCCAAGACGTTTGGAACAACCTCCTTGCTGAGTTCCATCATGAACTGTGAACAAGTACCTAGAAGAATTGATGAAGGCAATATTTAGTTAACAGTACATATTCATAAAATATATATTTTTATCTTCTTCACTTACCAATGCTAAAAATATCTATTAAAATAACAATTTGCTTCTAATGTCCTAAATAGGGTAATTTGTTCTTCAGGGAAATATTCTAAGAAACATGTGAGCTTAAATTACTTGTTATTGGAAAAAAAACTAATTGAAAGATATAATTTCTTATATTTTCATGCCTTAAAGCCTCTGTAAACCTGAATCTCACCAGAAAAACTTGTATGGAAAAAAGTTCCAAAATCCACAAGGTGACGATTCATGTCTGAGGACCATGTTTGAATTAAGAAATAAGGTTTGTAACACCATTCTAAGTCTGAACTGGGTGCAAAAAAAATAAAACAAACATTCACTATATAGAGAGAAGGGCTGCACACCAGTGACAGTGCAAGGGGAATAAATGTAAAGCAGAAACTGCTGTATGAATACTGACATGAACAATACAATAGCTATATGTGAGAATGAAAATATGAAAATGGAATCTGCATAACTGCCATGAACTTTAAGAATAAGGAGAAATTTGGCTATTGAATTGATCAATGCAACAGAGCCCCAGCACCTCATCACGGTATTCTCTACGTTGGGGTCCCTAGCTAGTATGTGTCCTCTCTTGCAGTTAAAAAACTTACCGTGTGTGGTAAGCTGAGACCCAGGCTATATATGCGTATAATGTGGAGTGGCAATAGGTGGTGAGTGGGGCCGGGTTCACAAACAAAAGACTACAAATCAATTAAAAAATAACGTCTGGAACACAATTCTAAGTCTGAACTGGTGTGCAGATTCCATTTTCATACTTTCATTTCTCCATATAGCTATTGTATTTTTCATGCCAGCATTCATACAGCAGTTTCTGCTTTACATTTATTCCCTTGCACTGTCACTGGTGTGCTTCTCTTTATATAGTCAAGTTTTCTTTAGAGTTTTTGCTTCCAGTTCAGAATTAGAATGGTGTTCCAGACGTTATTTGTTAATTGATTTGTAGTCTTTCGTTTGTGAACCCGGCCCCACCCACACCTACTGCCAGTCCACATTATAAGCATATATAGCCTGGGTCTCAGCTTACCACACACAGTAGGTTTTTTAACTGCAAGAGAGGACACACATTAGCTAGGGACCCCAACGTAGAGAATACCGTGACGAGGTGCTGAGGCTCTGTTGCATTAATTAATTCAATAGCCAAATTTCTCCTTATTCTTAAAAATCATGGCAGTTATGCAGATTCCATTGTTATATTTTCATTCTCACATATACAGTTAGGTCCAGAAATATTTGGACAGTGACACAATTTTCGCGAGTTGGGCTCTGCATGCCACCACATTGGATTTGAAATGAAATCTCTACAACAGAATTCAAGTGCAGATTGTAACGTTTAATTTTATCTGATAGAAATTGTAGGAATTGTACACATTTCTTTACAAACACTCCACATTTTAGGAGGTCAAAAGTAATTGGACAAATAAACCAAACCCAAACAAAATATTTTTATTTTCAATATTTTGTTGCGAATCTTTTGGAGGCAATCACTGCCTTAAGTCTGGAACCCATGGACATCACCAAACGCTGGGTTTCCTCCTTCTTAATGCTTTGCCAGGCCTTTACAGCCGCAGCCTTCAGGTCTTGCTTGTTTGTGGGTCTTTCCGTCTTAAATCTGGATTTGAGCAAGTGAAATGCATGCTCAATTGGGTTAAGATCTGGTGATTTACTTGGCTATTGCAGAATGTTCCACTTTTTTGCACTCATGAACTCCTGGGTAGCTTTGGCTGTATGCTTGGGGTCATTGTCCATCTGTACTATGAAGCGCCGTCCGATCAACTTTGCGGCATTTGGCTGAATCTGGGCTGAAAGTATATCCCGGTACACTTCAGAATTCATCCGGCTACTCTTGTCTGCTGTTATGTCATCAATAAACACAAGTGACCCAGTACCATTGAAAGCCATGCATGCCCATGCCATTACGTTGCCTCCACCATGTTTTACAGAGGATGTGGTGTGCCTTGGATCATGTGCCGTTCCCTTTCTTCTCCAAACTTTTTTCTTCCCATCATTCTGGTACAGGTTGATCTTTGTCTCATCTGTCCATAGAATACTTTTCCAGAACTGAGCTGGCTTCATGAGGTGTTTTTCAGCAAATTTAACTCTGGCCTGTCTATTTTTGGAATTGATGAATGGTTTGCATCTAGATGTGAACCCTTTGTATTTACTTTCATGGAGTCTTCTCTTTACTGTTGACTTAGAGACAGATACACCTACTTCACTGAGAGTGTTCTGGACTTCAGTTGATGTTGTGAACGGGTTCTTCTTCACCAAAGATAGTATGCGGCGATCATCCACCACTGTTGTCATCCGTGGACGCCCAGGCCTTTTTGAGTTCCCAAGCTCACCAGTCAATTCCTTTTTTCTCAGAATGTACCCGTCTGTTGATTTTGCTACTCCAAGCATGTCTGCTATCTCTCTGATGGATTTTTTCTTTTTATTCAGCCTCAGGATGTTCTGCTTCACCTCAATTGAGAGTTCCTTAGACCGCATGTTGTCTGGTCACAGCAACAGCTTCCAAATGCAAAACCACACACCTGTAATCAACCCCAGACCTTTTAACTACTTCATTGATTACAGGTTAAAGAGGGAGACGCCTTCAGAGTTAATTGCAGCCCTTAGAGTCCCTTGTCCAATTACTTTTGGTCCCTTGAAAAAGAGGAGGCTATGCATTACAGAGCTATGATTCCTAAACCCTTTCTCCGATTTGGATGTGAAAACTCTCATATTGCAGCTGGGAGTGTGCACTTTCAGCCCATATTATATATATAATTGTATTTCTGAACATGTTTTTGTAAACAGCTAAAATAACAAAACTTGTGTCACTGTCCAAATATTTCTCGACCTAACTGTAGCTGTTGTATTGTTCATGTCAGTATTCATACATCAGTTTCTGCTTTACATTTATTCCCCTTGCACTGTCACTGGTGTGCAGCCTTTCTCTTTATATAGTGAGGCCCATGTTTGGGTCAAGTAGTACAGAATGGCCAAATGTAGCACATTTCTATAAACTGCAAAACTCAGGAAATACATTTTCATGTTTTTAAATTGAACCCGTTTAATTCTGAGCGATTATACAGTCATATGAAAAAGTTTGGGCACCCCTATTAATGTTAACCTTTTTTCTTTATAACAATTTGGGTTTTTGCAACAGCTATTTCAGTTTCATATATCTAATAACTGATGGACTGAGTAATATTTCGGGATTGAAATGAGGTTTATTGTACTAACAGAAAATGTGTAATCCGCATTTAAACTAAATTTGACAAATGCAAAAGTATGGGCACCCTTATCAATTTCTTGATTTGAACACTCCTAACTACTTTTTACTGACTTACTGAAGCACTAAATTGGTTTCGTAACCTCATTGAGCTTTGAACTTCATAAGCAGATGTATCCAATCATGAGAAAAGGTATTAAAGGTGGCCACTTGCAAGTTGTTCTCCTATTTGAATCTCCTATGAAGAGTGGCACCATGGGCTCCTCAAAACAACTCTCAAATGATCTGAAAACAAAGATTATTCAACATAGTTGTTCAGGGGAAGGATACAAAAAGTTGTCTCAGAGATTTAAACTGTCAATTTCCACTGTGAGGAACATAGTAAGGAAATGGAAGAACACAGGTACAGTTCTTGTTAAGCCCAGAAGTGGCCGGCCAAGAAAAATATCAGAAAGGCAGAAAAGAAGAATGCTGAGAACAGTCAAGGACAATCCACAGACCACCTCCAAAGACCTGCAGCTTCAACTTGCAGCAGATGGTGTCAATGTGCATCGGTCAACAATACTGCGCACGTTGCACAAGGAGAAGCTGTATGGGAGACTGATGCGAAAGAAGCCATTTCTGCAAGCACGCCACAAACAGAGTCGCCTGATGTATGCAAAAGCACATTTGGACAAGCCAGTTACATTTTGGAAGAAGGTCCTGTGGACTGATGAAACAAAGATTGAGTTGTTTGGTCATACAAAAAGCGTTATGCATGGAGGCAAAAAAACACGGCATTCCAAGAAAAGCACTTGCTACCCACAGTAAAATTTGGTGGAGGTTACATCATGCCTCGGGGCTGTGTGGCCAATGCCGGCACCGGGAATCTTGTTAAAGTTGAGGGTCGCATGGATTCAACTCAGTATCAGCAGATTCTTGACAATAATGTGCAAGAATCAGTGACGCAGTTGAAGTGACGTAGGGGATGGATATTTCAGCAAGACAATGATCCAAAACCCAGCTCCAAATCTACTCAGGCATTCATGCAGAGGAACAATTACAATGTTCTGGCATGGCCATCCCAGTCCCCAGACCTGAATATCATTGAAAATCTGTGGGATGATTTGAAGTGTGCTGTCCATGCTCGGCGACCATCAAACTTAACTGAACTGGAATTGTTTTGTAAACAGGAATGGTCAAATATACCTTCATCCAGGATCCAGGAACTCATTAAAAGCTACAGGAAGCGACTAGAGGCTGTTATTTTTGCAAAAGGAGGATCTACAAAATATTAATGTCACTTTTATGTTGAGGTGCCCATACTTTTGGACCGGTCAAATTTTGTTTAAATCCGGATTGCACATTTTCTGTTAGTACAATAAACCTCATTTCAATCCAGAAATATTACTGAGTCCATCAGTTATTAGATATATGAAACTGAAATAGCTGTTGCAAAAACCCAAATTGCTATAAAGAAAAAAGGTTAACATTAAGAGGGGTGCCCAAACTTTTTCATATGACTGTATATTTTTCATTTTCGTTTTTTCCTCCCTTCTTCCAAGAGCCATGATTTTTTTATTTTTATATCAATAAAGCCATATAAGGGCTTGTTTGTTGCGGGACCAGTTGTAATTTTGAATGATACCATTCATTCTGCCCCATATTACACTGTAAAACGGGAAAAAATTCCAAGTGCGAGTAGCAAATAGTGCCGCATACGGGTTACACGTTACTTTCCAATTTTTTCCCCATTGACTTGAATTGCACATGCTATTCGGAACGAATACGCGAGTATTAGACAATACTCGTTCTGAGTACAGCGAGTACGAATAGTTAGGTACTCGCTCAACTCTAAACCTAATCTAACTAGTTCTCAGGTGCAGGTGGATCTCCGATCCACCTGCACCTGTTATCAGCACATGTCGGCTGACCAGATCAGCCAACATGTCTAGGAAATAATGCAGGCCGTGCGAGCTCGCATTAAAGAGACATACATGACCATTGAGAAATTTACATTTTAAATATACAGGCACTTTGCTTTAATTCCTCTGAATTAAAAGATTTGCTATTTTTTCAAGTACGGCCTTTGGGACATAAAATATTTTTTTTAAAAATGTTTTTATTTGTATTACTGTTTGATTCTTCAGTTAACATATGAGTGTTTGTTTTCTGCAATTTACTGAAAAGAATATAAATTCCAAACATATAACAGGAAAAATGAGACCATAGTTACCAATATCTGGTTTCAATATCAATATTCTGGAGCATGAGGTAAGGTCCCAAAAATCCATGGTAGAGGAGGCTAAGGTATAAAATACAGATGAACAAAAGGCACTAGTTGTGCAGACACCTGTAGTGCACCATGATAGCTAACAGCCTATTCGACACAGCCATACTATTATGTAGCCTACCATGGATTATGTGGTCTGCGGTAGTTACCACGTCACCATAGTAGTTAAAAAAAATAGAGTTTGTGAAATCAGGGTGCACTCCATTAAATTCTGTTTCATAGCAGTGTGGTGTACTGTGGTGCACTCCAATTAGTCCAAAAAACTGGGAATCCAGTGGAGCAGGAGAAAACAACACATTTATTTGTTGTAAGTTTACATAGGTACATCCAGGTGAATGATGCTTGCACACAGGCTTAATTCCTATTCAGCAATCACAGTTACTTTTTAGGGTAGTCATGTGGTTAATCATCAGATGCAGAGATCCTTAGCTTCTCTTTCTGCTGGTATACACAATCCTAACCACACAATTACCTGCAGCTGTGACTCTGGGTTCTGTTATATATACAGCAGCTATGGCTGCTCCCTTACCTTCCCCCTCAGCTTCTCCAGATCAACTCACATAGAGATAAAATGTCTCCTCTCCTTCCCTGCTAAACCCTGAGACATATCAAATTGTGTTACCAGGTGACTCGAAAGCAGGGATGTGTCATTAACCCTTAACAACCTCCTAAAGCTTAGTTTTAGCTTATAAATGTACACGAAGCATGAGAAATCTGCCGTAAGTAAATCCTTAATACACAAGAACTAAAAATATGTTAAAGGAAGAAAAATGGGAAAGACCTAAAGAAGCCAGGATGGATGACCAAAAAATTACATCGCCTGCAACAAAGAAAAGGGAAACATACAACAAGTGGAAGATGGGGATTATACCTAAGGAAGAACATGGCAGTTTGCAGACTCTGCAAGTCAAGTGTTAAAGAAACTAAGGCCGAAAACGAATTGAGGCTTGCAAAAGAGGCGAACAGTAAGGTAAATGGATTTTGGGGGTGTGGTAAAAGCAGAAGAAAAGTGAAGGCGACCATAGGAGTCTTGCAAAATCAAAAAGGTGAAACAGTTAACGAGGTGGAACAGCAGTTGGAGCTACTAAATTCGTGTTTTGCATCTGTCTCCTCCAAAAAACTAGTGCAAGCATCAACAATAATCATGATCGAAGTGATGGTCAGGAGGAGTCCTAGTTGACAATAAGCGAAGGATTGATGGAAGAACACTTAGCCAAGTTAAAGGAAACCAAGCCCCCAGGGCCAGTAAGCCTGACCTCCATAGCAGAAAAAATATTCAAGCAAATTGTCAAGGAACATTTACTTGGGTACCTGGATGGGAAGGCATTAATCAACCAAAGCCAGCATGGGTTTATAACCAATAAATCGTGTCAGATCAACCTGATTTCCTTCTACAAAAAAGTCAACTGAATGGTTGGACCAGGGGAATGCTGTGAATATAGTATACCTTGACTTCAGTAAGGCATTCGATAAAGTATCACATGACATCCTCATTAAAAAAAATGATCAAGTACGGAATAAACAAAATATCAGGTAGATGGTTTAACAACTGGCTTAATGATCAGGCGCAACGAGTAATACTAAATGGCTACATATCAAACCGGAGGAAAGTTAAAAGTGGGGGCAGCAAGGCTCTGTCCTGGGCCAAGTGCTGTTTAATATCTTTCTAAATGATCTGGACAACGGAATTATTGAGAAACTCACAAAATTTGCAAATGAAACTAAGGGGTACTTTGCACGCTGCGACATCGCTAGCCGATTGTAGCAATGCCGAGCACGATAGTCCCCGCCCCCGTCGCAGATGCGATATCTTGTGATAGCTGACGTAGCGAACATTATCGCTATGGCAGCTTCACACGCACTTACCTGCCCTGCGACGTCGCTCTGGCCGGCGATCTGCCTCCTTCCTAAGGGGGCGGGTCGTGCGGCGTCACAGCGACATCACACGGCAGGCGGCCAATAGAAGCGAAGGGGAGGAGATGAGCAGGACGTAAACATCCCGCCCACCTCCTTACTTCCTCATTGCAGGCGGGATGCAGGTAAGGAGATGTTCCTCGCTCCTGCGGCTTCATACACAGCGATGTGTGCTGCCGCAGGAACGAGGAACAACGTTGTACCTGCAGTGAAATTATGGAAATGACCGACACTACACAGATCACCGATTTTCGACGCTTTTGCGATCGTTTATCGGTGCTTCTAGGCTTTACACGTTGCAACGTCGTTACCGGCGCCAGATGTGTGGCACTTTCGACCCCGACGAGATCACAGTAGCGATGTCGTAACGTGCAAAGTACCCCTAAGATAGAAGGAGTAGTCAACACTAGAGAGGAAAAGGAGTTTATTCAAAAGGATCTAGACACACTTGAAAAATGGATCGAGGAGAACAGTATGGTGTTTAATGGGTACAAATGCAAAGTCCTACATATGAGTAAAAGAGTGCAAAAAGCATATATAGTATGGGAGGAATAGAACTAGGTGATAGCACCGGGGAAAAGGACTTGGGCATAATAGTAAATCACAGATTTAACATGAGCCAACATGCGGAGCGGCATCTAAAAAGGCCAACAAAATTCTGGGATGTATCAAGACAAGCATTGAATCTATATCAAGACAGATAATTATTCCCCTATACTCTGCCCTGGTCAGATCCCACCTGGAATACTGTGTACAGTTCTGGGTGCTTCAATTCAAGGAAGACTTAGGTATATTGTAGAAGTCCAGAGAAGAGTAACCAAGATGGTAGAATGTCTGCAAACCATGTCATATGAAGACCAGGTAAAAAAACTAGGAATGTTTAGTTTGCAAAAGAGAAGGCTGAGAGGAGACTTCATAGTGGTCTACAAATATCTGAAAGGTCTTCACAGTGCACAGGGAACTACTCTATTCTCATTAGCACAAGGAAGTACAAGAAGCAACGGGATGAAACTAAAAGGAAAGAGACTCAGATTAGACATTAGGAAAAACTTTCTGACAGTGAGGGCAGTCAGAGAGTTGAACAGGCTACAACGGGAGGTAGTGAGCTCTCTATCAATGGAAATCTTCAAGCGGAAGCTAGATAAACATATAGCTGGGATGATTTAGGAAAGCCTGTGTGACGCCCCTGGACTATTCAGGTTGTCACAGGGTACTGCACGCTCTTTCTCTTCAGTGCAGTATTCAAATCCCTCATGGTTCTAGGTTCCCATCTTGCAGTACTGCCTCCATCAGCATTCACAAATTCTAGTGACACCTTGCACCACACCAGTCAGGCACACCAGTAGGCTGCTTAAGCAGGAATAGGGCAGTTCACCTAAGGGTCAGACAGAGTGGTGGGAGGGAGGAAGTGCAGAGCAGAGCTGACAGGCAGAACAGAAGTAGCTCCCAGTGAGAGAGGAGCTGGGAGAAGGAGCTCCCCAGTGAGGAGTTGGCTCTAGGGGAGTGAAGTGAGAGGAAGCTGGGAGTTGGAGCTCCCAGAGGAGGAGAATCCTAGGTCGCAGGCAGTGGTTTGTACCTAAAGGAGTTGGACCCCCAGTCACAGGGGATTGAGGCTAGGTGCCAGGACCAGTCTAGTAGACGGTCAGCAGCCTGGGCATAATCACTGGTCTGGGGCCGAAGGCACAGCGGGGTGCATGGACCCTAGGTCAGGGAGAAGCTGTATGAAACCCGGCAATTAACCTGAGGAGAGCGGAGCCTTTATGGACTGTTCCCACCAGCTCCAGAATCGGGGCACTAGCGCAACGAGGGTGATAGGGCTTTCCAAACAAGTGGCCCACTGAAATCCCAAGCATGAGCCCTGAGAGCAGGCTCCTCCACTTAGCCACAGTGGGGAGCGGGGCCCGGATAGCTCCAAGCTACCGGACCACAATGGACACTTTAAAATTTAGTGTCAGGAGGCAGGTTACAGACCACCAGCAATACTGCAGAGGATGGGACCCAGACGAGCTCCCCTTTGAGAGGCAGCGGCACCCAGAGACTTGATTTACTTGGTTGTCAGCGTCTGCTTATTGGCTGAGTGAGTACCTGAGTGATTTCCCCTTCACGGCACCTAATAACATTATCCAGAGTCCCGGGGCCTACCCCTACCCGTGGAGGGCAACGACACCTTGCTGCCCCACTCCGTCACCCCGGGTACTCCCAACGGCAGCGGCGGTACTCCCAGTTACCGCACACCACGGGTCGCGTCACGAACTACAACTCCCCTGTAAATTTCCCCCTTTTACTTTAGAATGTGGCCCTAAGCCCCCGGCTTGAGCCACGAACTGACACCATCCCGGATCCGAGCGGCACTCTTGCACTCGCAGGGGGTTGGACCCGATGACCCTTGAGGTCCCCTCCCTTCCCCTCTACCATTCTATGATTCTATGAGTGACATCTAGAAAATATTGGCTCCTCGACTTGTATCGCGGTCAAAGTCCTTGTGTAGCCCCAGCCTATGGTATGTCTATCATTACAAAAGACACAATTCCTTCTAAAACAGCTATAGGTCTATTTTATATGTATTAAACTACAATGCCTTGCCTGCAAATGTTTTAATTCTTTCTCCAGGTTTCTGTAAATGCATATTTTCTCCATGATTACAGATGTGAATAGACTTTTCCTGCTGTTAAGTACGAGCTATACTGAATCAATGAGATGTTCAATGAATCTCGGAGAGACAATCTGCGGTTGGATTTCACTCTTCTCTGCCTTTCATCTATAGTTTTACACTAGACTGATATTTTGGTGATTAAAGAGATTTGTTGATTGAGCAGATTAGGAAATAAAAACTTTTATAAAATAAGACGTTTAAATAGTTGATATATTCAAATTTTTAAATGTGTGCTTCCAAAAATAAAGTTATGCAACAACCATATGACCCATACAGAAATAAAATCCCCTTTTTTCTATATAAGAACCTTTCTATTTGCTTTATTAGGGTATATACAGATATTATTGCTAGCCGAACAGAAAAATGAACTAATAATCAGTTTTTGACACTGTTATGAAGGAAAATCATGGGTTGCAATGACAAGCATATTTATTTCCTTATTGTTTTCCAACAGGAGTTTCCAGGAATCTTTTGGCTTCTTGAGCCTGATCAGTGATTCCCAGAACATGGAAACAAACTCCTGTCACATTTATCAGAGGAAAGAAAATTATTTTCAGACTGCTCAAAGATGCTTTGGAAAGCTGTGAACAAATCTTAGCTGAATTATACCTCTGGACAAGAATTACATAATGCGTAACCGTCATTTTAATTTTTATTTCATAAAAATTAATACACATGAAAATAAGAAACTCTGTAATATTTCTTATCAGACAAATCTGCTTTTTTCTCTGCCAGAATTGATCAGTCGTTATCAAAAATCTGTATTCAGTGAAGACTTTCCCATTACTGGGATAGGAGACGGCAAGTGTCATTGATAATATTATATATAGATAGAAGAGGGGGTGGAGCTCTGCCTCTAGCTCCTCCTTCTGACTCTAGCTCCTCCTTTTATCTCTAACTCCTCCCTCTTCTACAGTGGGTACGGAAAGTATTCAGACCTCTACATTTTTCACTCTTTGTTTCATTGCAGCCTTTTGGTAAATTCAAAAACGTTCATTTCTTTTCTCATTAATGTACACTCTACACCCCGTCTTGACAGAAAAAAACAGAATTGTAAAAAAACCTGAAATATGTGTACTATTGTTTTATGAAATAAAAATTAAACCTACGGTTATGCTTTAGCATTCCCACTGTGATGCAGGGAGGGCATTAGACCATTAGACATTTTCTAAGACTGAAAACCTTTTTAAGTGGTTGCCCTTCAGTAAACATTGAAAATCACTGACTTAGGCTATGTTCACACAGGGCTTTTTTGGTAAGTTTTTTTTACTGACCAAAACCTAAATCTTGTGGCAGGAAATCTCCTTTGAGTCATCTGCGTTTTTGGTGCATTTTTCATGTGTTTTTAGTGGTGTTTTTGCTGGAGATTTGGTGCGAATTTGCTGGGTTTTTTTCTACAAAATGGGTTGTATCAATGAAAAAAAGCAGCAAATCTGCAGCAAAGAATTGACATGCTCATTCTTTTAAAACCTGACCAAAAATGCAGGTATTTGACAAAAAAGTCAGGAAAAAAACCTGATGTGCTTGTGTGTTTGTGCATGAGATTTCAGAAATCTCATAGACTTAGCTGGGACTGTAAAAAGCAGTGTGGTGCCCCTGACCTGGTCAGGCACCACTGAGTACTGCACCCATGCTGGGGGCAGTACAATACAGGTAATCCAGAAGGCTGACCGAGGTGTGATTACACAGGCGCATAGTAATCAGGTCTCCCACATGGACCTTTGAGGGGACCCCTGGGGAATCCAGGAGGGGGCATGGCCTCCATCTCCACTCAAGGGGTGTGGTAGAGAGTCTGGTTGCTAAGTTGCGGAGGTAGGCACAGAGGGGAGGAAGTAGTGAGCCAGTCTGAAGTGGAGTTCAGGGAGAGCAGATGCAAAGAGGAGACCTGAGGCTGCCACTAGTCAGACAACGTATGTGCAGTGACTATCGACAGGGGAGATCAGTCACCTGGTAGTGCCACCTGAAATCCACCCAAGGCTAGAGAGAGCAAAGGGGTGGCTGAGTACGGGGACTGACAGGGTGGTACCAGGCCCGTAAGGGTTACAGATCCCAGTGCAGAGATTCATTCAATTTTCCCTGCCAAACCTGCCTGAGGGGGCACTTCAGACCCCCAAGACAACACCACAGAGTCCGCAGCCAAGTAGCAACAAGAGGGCCCATAGCTCACAAGAGGCAAGCAGCTGGAGTGACCTGGTCCAGGCTACAAGCAAACGGGCCGAAAAGAGGGGAGAACAGGCAGCAGCAACTTCCCTGGGTGACCCCCGTAGGGACTTCAAGTCGGGGTCACTCCAAAAACATCAGGGCTAGAGAAGGCGAGTCGGTAGTCACCCTCAAAAGTCAGCCTGACGGAGTGCCTGGTTTCCTCTGGTTAATCCCAGCTATGCCAGGGTACTCACCCTGCCATCTATTGTGAGTAAAAACCCTGAAAGACTGTCTGGACTGTGCCTGAGTCATTCTGCGACCTGTAGTTCCACACACCTACACAGGGCCCTGGGGCCTGCCTCACTCTCGGGAGGCCACTACATCTAGCTGCATCCAACATCAGCCCCAGGCATCCCCTAATCTGCAGTAGCGGTCCCCTGACCGCAATACCGAGAGTGGCGTCACAAAATTCCTAAAGAAGCAACCTACCTGTGACCAGACCATCCCACGTGGAGTCCCTGAAGGTAATGCACCGCTACACCTGACCTGGGCTCCACAGCAGCGTTTTATTAGCATGGATTTGCATAAAACTAAGGCAAATCTGTAGCTAAAGAACACAGAAAAAATGCCCAATGTGAACATAGCCTTGGTACAGATTTTGTGAAGGGAAAATCTGCTGCAAAAAACTTTCACGAGTGTGTCTTGTCTTCAGGTTATGTCTTGTATTGGAGTTGATCCTGAAAAGGTTAAGGACTCTTTCCCTTCTGACTCAGATTACTCATAGCTTTATCAGAGCTGCAGCATCTTGTCATCATGCATTTTTGCTATATTTAATTACTCCTGGCTTTACTCCATGCTGGTGATAAAATCTCTATACTGAACACTTTGAAGGAGCCAGTTTCTGAAGAAGCTAAGATCTTGTTTTAGTTGCAGCTGAGAAGTTTCTGCTTGGAGAAACTTAGGATTATTATTTGCTGTGTCTTTCCCCATCCATTTGTCTTACCTTTCTCATGTTGTCTTATTGTAGTAGTGAGACTAGTGTCTTGCTGCCCTACTCACTAGTCAGGGTAAGTTCTGGGTCAGCAGGGGCCTAAACAAGTGTTGACGCACGGGGGGAAGGATCTGTCTAGGGATGCTAGGGAGTGCAAGTATCAGCCACAGGTGAGTGCTAAGTGGTGACCTCTATCCTTATCACCAGGGCCGTCCTTTACATTTTTTCTCTGTGTTGCACCACATTCCGGAAGCTCCCTCGTCCCAGCATGACAAAAAAAATACAAGGCAAGTAGAAAAAAGTTTGCTAAACTAACTGAATTTACTGTGTTAATTATCTGCATTAAATTAACACTGCAGCACAGATTTACAAAACCATAGCATGTCAATTCTGTTACCGATTGCTCATGGATATGTCACAAGACTTCCCAATTTACTTTGATGGGAAAAAATTCCTCTATGAAACCTGTAAATTAATTAGTGCTTCAGATTTTGCTTCTGAATACCTGTGGATCCACATCAAATCCGCACGTGCAGATTTTAAAAGCAATGACAGCAATTTCTCTCTGCCCAATCCCTGCCCAGGTCTCTCATTGCCTGCCTGTACAGGGAGATATCTGTCACTCCAGTGGAGCGGGGGGGGGGGAGAAGCCACCAGGCACCTACCTATCTGACTAGTCTACTGTGCAGCCTGACCCCCGGCAGCTATTAAACTATGTTTCATATATAAATTAATGCAAAATCCCAAATACAATTACTCTTCCAAGGAGCATATGACTAAATGCTCAAATGGGGACGCAAACACTCCATAATGAATATAGGAAAACTGGAGGACACAGGAGTATAATACTGAATACACAAATATTTATTAATATATAAAAATAACAAAACAAATGTGTGAACTAACAAAGCTGTAGGTTAAGGCTATGTGCGCACTTTGCTTTTTACCTGCTTTTTACCTGCTTTTTCAACTGCAGCATTTAATGCCAAAATGGTTGTGTTCTGCTTTTCAAGCAAAGTCTATGGGAATTTGGGTTTCTTGTCCGCACTATGCAGTTCAAACTGCAGCCTTTTTGTTGCAGAACTTTGGTCAAAAACTCAGCTTTGCAGTGCAAAACCCAAATGGCAAAAACAATTGTCATGTTTTTGTTTTTGCCATTTGGGTTTTGCCTTGCAAAGGTGAGTTTTTGACCAAAGTTCTGCAACAAAAAGGCTGCAGTTTGAACTGCATAGTGCGGACAAGAAACCCAAATTCCCATAGACTTTGCTTGAAAAGCAGAACACAACCATTTTGGCATTAAACGCTGCAGTTGAAAAAGCAGCAAAAAAGCAGGTAAAAAGCAGGTAAAAAGCAACGTGGACACATAGCCTTAAAAGTCAAGACAAACTGCATTGTATCCTGGGATAAGGAAATGTAGTTATAGCAGAGGGAAATGGAAAAATGGTGGAACGATCAATATTAAACATGGTGGTGTGGAAAATCACAAAATGTCTCTTACAAGGTGTATATGCAGTAAAGGAGTTAGACCATTTCACCACACCACCGCATAAATGGATAATGCTAAAAGCATATAACAAACATCAAAAGAAACAGAATAGTATGCCATGCCAAATCATTATGAATCAACTGTAGAAATGAAACACACTGAGAGTTGAACACATATCCATAATGTACTGCACTCAATAGAGCCTTGGTCACAGAAGGAAGATCGCAGATGTATAAAACAGCCCCAACGTATGTTTCAAATGTCTTGTAAATTGCTTCATCAGTGGGAAGGCTATAGTGTAACACCTTGTTGATGGAGAGGGTTTATGTGTGGTGCACATATCACATGATGTGTGCATGATCTGTCAGCTGACTACAGATGGTGGCTTGTGTGCGCACAAACACCAACCCTCAGTGATGCCGCCGCGGCATCAAGGAGTCAGTGCATGCGAGGGAGCAGGGACTGGTCACATAAGCTCCTGCGCATACGCCAAGGCCATGACAGATGCCACGGATGAGCAGGAGAGGCGAGGGTGTGCGCGCTTCATGTGCACAGGAATGCACAAAGAGAAACATAGATCACACCAAGACCTACTATGGAGACATTACAATTAATGCATATTAGGCCATGGAAACCAATATGACACAAGTGGGTAACACAGTAACAATATGAAATGAGTTAATTAACATATATAATGGAGTAAACCATGCATATAATGTCAATAAATATAAAAATAAAAACACAAAAACATACAATGTAAGTACCAGCAAATAAACAAACATGAGTTCTGTGATTCATATTCAATGATATGAAGACCAATCAGTATCATCTTTCTTGAAGGAGAAAGTCCAGATAGATTTAATAATATCAGCAAATTGTATTTAATTATAAAAAGAAAAGTAAGTAAATAAAAAACATATAACCCCCCCCCAAAAAAAGGGGGAAAAAGAGAGGTTTTTTTTTTATTATTTACTTATTTATTTACTTAACAGTGGTGTGGTGACATGATCTAACTCTTCTACTGTGTTTAATATTGATCTTTCCACCATTTTTCCATTTCCCTCTGCCATATATCCCCTTATCCTGGGTTACGCCGCAGTTTGACTTGTCTTTTTTAACCCACTGTTTTGTCATTTCACACATTTATTTTGTCATTTTTATATACTAATAAATATTTGTTTATTCAGCATTATACTCATGTGTCCTCCAGTTTTCCTACATTTCATATATGGCTGCAATTATATCGCCAGCGTCTGATACATGTTGCCTGTGGATCGGCTGTCAGATTCACTTTATGTCTAAGAGCTGAGAAATAAGTAGAAGTAAATGCATTATATGTATGATAACTATTCTTAAACTCCTGATATGAAAGTTGTAATCTATTAATTATTAGTACTTAGCGTTTAGTGCTAATTTACAAGTATTGCTCGGAGGTTCAGTGACATTTATTTATTGTGCCATTTATTTAACCACTGATTTTATATTTCACATAAAAGGTAGAATAGATATTTCTGATCGGTAATTATAAACAGCAGAGGACTGAAAGTGTTAACGAAGCAACACATTATTTTATTCCATCTCTCGGTAATAAACACTGTCCACGTAGATATAGCTTTGTGAATAGCAGCGATCTGGATGCTGTTCTAATTCCATGATGAAAAATACCTTTCCGTAAAGTGTATAATTACCCTCTGCCACTCTCCCATCTCCTAGGGTTTATCATCTTCTCCAATAATGGAGAACAGATGAACAGAAGTTAAAAATAAAGGGCTTTTAACAATGTAGCAGCTCGCACATAATGTACACATAATGATGATCCTGTGAAGGCCCATTATTTCAACACTCTTGCTATTTGCTGTGTCTTCGACTGCTGAAACGGAGATGCTTGGATTTGCCAAATAAATCACAGCAGAGTAATCCAGTGGTTGACAAGAAAACATATCTCTGACAATCAATATAACTATCTTCCCAGTCTGTCAGGGTTTTTTCAGTTCTGATGTTACAAAATTACTGTTCACTTTTCATAAAAGAAAGAAAGTTTCTAGTTTATTGGGAAACACCTGCACACCAAACAATCCACAATGACACTGGCAGACAGAGACAGAAAAGGACCCCTGTGCAAGAACAAAATGCATAATTACACCTGATCTGGAGGTAGAAATGAGTCCCCCCAACCTCTTAGACCCCTGTGCAGCTGCACAGGCTGCACTAATTATATGTCTGCCCCTGTACAATAATACTTGAAAGTTGTTGAACCATTGAGAATTTTCCATATTTGTGCATCAATTTGACCAAAAACTGTATCAGATTTTCACTCAAGTCCTAGTAGAAGACAAAAAGAACCCAAACTAACAAATGAGTAAAAAATATTAGATTTTGTAATTTTTTTATATACAAAAAATGATCCAATATGACACGGCTGTGAGTTTATTTTAACTTCTTATATAATGCCTTTATCATCCACAGCGCTTTACAGAATGATCATAATTGTCCTCCCTATCCAAAAAAGTATGTAAACCCTTTGGATTAGCAGATACCATATATACTTGAGTATAAGACGACCCGAGTATAAGCTGAGGCACCTAATTATACCACAAAAAAATGGAAAGACTTATTGACTCAGGTATAAGCTTAGAGTGGGAAATACAGCAGCTACTGGTAGTAATGTGTCCATATTGTCCCCTGTAGTAATGTACCCATATTGTCTCCTGTAGTAATGTGCACATATTGTCCCCTGTAATAATGTGCCCATATTGTCCCCTGTAGTAATGTGCCCATATAGTCTCCTGTAATAATGTGCGCATATTGTCCCCTGTAGTAATGTGTCCATATTGTCTCCTGTAGTAATGAGCCCATATTGTCTCCTGTCCAGTAGCAATGTGCCCATATTGTCCTCTGTAATAATGAGGCCCCTAGTAATGTGTCCATTCTTTAGTAAATCATTACAGTCCCCTTCTTGTCCCATATTATGCCGTAGTTCACATACACACAAAAATAATTATTTTCATCTGTCCTCCATTCTTGCAGTGTTCTCTTACCTGCTTCTTGCGGACTGCAGACACATAGACCCCTTGGTGATCACAGCCGGTACACGGGACCACCGCTGTTGTCTTTAGAGCTTTACTTCAGTTGAATGCTTTGCGGCACCGCAAACTGTGTCAGTAGTTCACAACAAGCAGGTAAGATGACACCATGGGAATGGAGGACAGATGAATAGAAAAATAGCAAAATATCAAAAAGAGGACTAAATATCCTCCACAATTTAGAATACTCACAGCAGGATAAAGCAGTGATGAACTGTTCAGGCCAAGAAAAACTAAAGCACTAACAGGGTGCAACCAGACCCCCAATAGATGGAAATATCACAGGTGCAAGAGGAGCAAATCACTCACACAACTCTAGAATATGGAGGGGGTGATCGCTGGATGATAAAATTGCACACTAGTGGCTTGCATAGGGCTCCGTCCAAACTTACAGGTGCACAGTAACCCAGTTAGCAGCATATTATACGCCCATACTATTCGATCAGGCGGGCTGCCCGGTACTAGTGCGCACCATATAGGGACGGAGTCTCCAATATGCAAGTCCAAACATTAAGGGGCCTGGCTGCACCCCATAAAAAATGTAATGTAAATGTAAATGTAATTTTCTTGGCCTGAGCAGTTCATCAATGCTTTATACTGCTGTGAGTATTCTAAATGGAGGACAGATGAGAATATTTTTTTGTGGGATCCTCACTTGAGTATAGCGGAGGGGGGCGATTTCAGCATAAATAAAGGAGTAACAACTTGGCTTATACTTGGGTATATATAGTAATTTGAAAGCAAAATTAGAGTTTGGTGTTTCAATCAAGGTGTGAGTAGAAGATTTGTTTTATTTAAAACTCTGGGATCTCTCAATGTCTGATCTTCACAATATATTTGGAGAAGTGTATCATGGTGTGAGCAAAGGACCTCTGAAGAACAGTTATTTATGTTCATCAAGCTTGAAAAGGGTACAAAAAAAAATCTCTAAAGAGTTTGAATTCCACCAATCTACAGTGAGACGGATTGTTTACAAGTGGAGAAAATTCAAGCCTATATTACACGCCCCAGGAATGATCGACCAACAAAGATCACTCCAAGAGCAAAGTGTATAGCAATCCATTACATCACAAAGGAACCTAAAATAACCTCTAAGCAACAAAAGGCCACTCTCACATTAGCTAATGTTAATGTTCATAAGTCCACCATCAGAAGGACACTAAAGAACAATGGTGTACAAGGAAGGATTGCAAGTAGAAAGCCATTGCTCTACAAAAAGTATATTGCTGCTCCTTTCAGTTTTTTTGACTATTGGAACAATGTTTTTAGATAAATATGACTAAAATACAGCTTTTTGGTTTAAATTAGAACCATTATGTTTGGATAAAGAAAAGCACTTCATTGCATCATAAAAACCTCATACAATCTGCAAGAAACAGTGGTGGTAGTATCATAGGCTGTGCCTGTTTTGCTGTATCTGGGCAAGAATCTTGTGCCATAATTGATGGAACAATGAATTCTGAATTTTATCACCAAATTCTAAAGGAAAATGTCAGGACAGCTGTCTGTGAGCTGAATCTCAAGGGAATATGGGTCATACAGCAGGAAAACGACTAAAAGCACACATACTGTTCTCAAAAAAAGGTTAATGAAGAATAAAGTTAATGTTTTGGAATGGCCAAGTCTGAGTCCTGACCGTAATCCTATGGAAATAATTTGGACGGAGTGGAAGTGAGCAGTTCATGTGAGAAAACCTACCATCATAGTTGAATCTGTTTTCTAAGGAGGAATGTGCTAGAATTCTCATAAGCTGATGTGCAAGAAAAATGTACAATTATTGGAAACATTCTGATGCAAGTATTGCTGTTCAAGCGATAACACTAGATTCCTAAAGCAAAGTTCACCATTTGCCACACCAAAAAATTTAATGAAAGATTTTGTTAATTTAAGATATGACAAAGTCATAATAATTTTGGCTAATTTGTTTGATTTGGTCCTCTTAATATCCTTTTAGAACATTTATGAAAATCTGATGTGGTTTTAGGTCAAATTAATGCAGAACTATGGACATTTTTAAAGGGTTTACAAACTTTGAAGCCTCCTCAACTATACTATTAAAGAAAATGTCCACTACTTTTACACAGAAGGTCTATCCTTAAGGTATAAAAATTGCCAGAACTTCCTAAACTTAAGGTCTGAACTGGTGCAAACTGAACATAACATAGATTATCCAAAATACCAGTTGCACTCAAATAAAGGGGAGGAGTAAAAAACCTGAAGGATGTAAATAGTAAACATGGAGATGGGAATATGCATTATTGGCAAGAAAACATGAAACTGTTTTAGAAAAAATGTGTTACTTTGCAAATAAAAATGGCCAAATTTACTTGAGCCTAGTTACCATGCCAAGGTATAACTCTCAACTGGGTCCTAATCTAATTTATGTCTCTCTTTGTTCCCTCCCCTTCATTTGAGTGCATCTGTTATTTTAGATAATGTATCCTTAAGATATATGTATCCATCAATGTCTGATCGGCCAGTGTACAACAACCTATGGGGAGATAAGGTATTCACACCAGTGACTATGTAAGGGGAATACATGAAATAGCAGAAACTGCTGTGTGAATACTGACTTGAAAAATCCAATAGCTATATGTAAGAGTGAAAATGTGAAAAATGGAATCTGCATTACTGCCATGAACATATGAATCAAGAGAAATTTAGCTACTGAATTGATCAATGCAATAGAGCCCCAACATTATTGTTAGTGTACAACAACCAACACTCTCGCTGATCAGCTGTTTTAGGTTCTGGCAGCGGCAGCAGATAGTTGAAATGCTCAGTTCAGGAGCTGCTTGGTCTTCTCATAGCGACCGTTCCCGGGTACTGCATATCCGCGTTCTATTGATTTGAATGGGAGGCAGATGTGCAGTACCTAGCCACGAACGCTATCAGTTGACTTGGCATTTCCGGAACTGAGCTTTTCGGGCCACAGACTACTGACTCCATCAACAAGAACAGCGGATTGGCAGGGGTGCCGTGTGCCTGAACCCGGACGATCAGGTAGTGGTGATTTTTCCTAAGGATAGGCCATCAATGTGAAAGTAGTGGACAAGCTCTTTAATTTCTCCTATAGTCCCACATTAATAATTTCCTCCAGTACCTTTAGGAGTGCAATAGCGCCCAAGACTCTGATGTCTTGGACTCCTGGACAATGTTTATTACTTTGCCTGGGTGGAAGATTGAGTCGTGTTAGGTTGGAGATCTCCTTATGTTGGGTGGTACTTCTTTTGAAACAAATGCACCTTTGAGGCTGTGCAAAAACAAAGTATGATGGTATTTATGTTTATCACTGTAGGTTACAATGATATTGCACAACATCATAAATGTGAAGAAGGTCTGCTCCTGACACAGATTGGGTGGTGTGAGGTAAAAGTGGTGGCACTAGAACAGAGCACAAATATAAACATATTGCAAAATTGAGGGAAAAATAGTTATTAGTTATCCTATTGTTAAACAAAAGCTTTATCTCCTTGTCCACATCTGCCATAAATACATACCGTTGCCACCATGAGGATAGCACAGTCTGCTGCATTCTTACAGAGGGATGCAGCAAGCTCATGAGCAGTGTGTGTGACATCCACATGGCGTGTCTATAATATATATCATTAGCACTGCCTCACAGATTCTGTTGTTAGCAGCTAGATACAGAGAGTGGGCTCTCTCTTTCAACTTGTTTTTTGTTAATTCCATTTCTTCAACAGTTACATAGTTTTAATTATTCTTGTATCTGTTTGATTGTAAAAAAAAAAATTAGTATAATGAAAAAATAAAAAAAATCTATACATTTGCTATCCCAGTAATTATAGCAAAGAAAACATGCAATTTATTCTGCATATTGAACAATGCAGAAAAAAAAATCTCCCCATTCAAGAAAATAAAAACAACAAAATTGCGATTTTCAATATACTTTATATAGCCAAAAATGGTTCCAATAAGAATACAGATTGTAATGAATCCAAACAAAACAAGCTGGGATGTGGCTTTATCAATTAAAGCATTGAAAAGTTATGATTTTTCAGTGATGAAAACAGTAAAAAAAACACTATTACCTTAAGACTATAAGATTACTGAAAGATGGAAAAATTGGGCTTCTTCCGAACTTTTCTATGCAAAGCTTTGTCCACGCAGGAAAGGAACTGCAGAACAGAACCATCAATCTTGGGATAAATGTGACACTGTCAACCATTATGTTACTACGAGGATCCTAGTACAAAGGTAATGTATTTAGTTTTAGTTTTATTTAGTTTTATTAATCACACCGGTCTGCCAGAAAAAAATGTTTGAAAAGTAAGAGATGAGTTTTGTATACTTTTGATAGCTGAACTCTGTAAAATATAAAAAAAAATTCATCACATACAGTTTTTTCATAAACACTGACTCAATAGGCTTTTACTTATTCCATGCAAATGTGAAAAAAGGGCTAAAAGGGGGTGTTGTAATTTACCTGACAACCTTTGCTATATTTGCAGTTGTTTTCCAGTTAAGAAACAACAAAGGAACATCATGGACTCCGTTAAGCTGGGTTTACACACTGCAACATCGCAAAGGACATCGCTGTAACGTCACCGGTTTTGTGACGTAACAGCGACCTCCCTAAGTCTCTGGTGAGTCGCTGGTGAGCTGTCAAACCGTCAAACCTGGCCAACAACGCAACAGCGATCCGGACCTGCAGAGCGACCTAGCTGGTTGTTGGGGACGTTGATAAGCAGCTTTTTGAAAGGGAGGTTGCTAACAAAGTTGCTGCAAAGTCTTTCACACACTGAAACTTTGTAGCGATGCATGCTGCACAGCGGGAAACAAAGGACCTAGGAATGGTCCTGAACGATTTGTAGCGATCAGCAACTTCACAGCAGGGGCCAGGTCGCTGATGTGTTTCACACACTGCAACATCGCAAACGACATCGCTATTGCGTCACAAAACCGGTGACGTTACAGCGATGTCGTTTGAGATGTTGCAGTGTGTAAACCCAGCTTTAGAAAAGTGCATTATGCATACTTTCTTGTAAAACTAGGTGATTAGGACAAGTCGTGGGCTCCACATGTAGTGTATTCTGTTTGTGTAGAAGAACTACGACAGTAGTCCAAAGGGAAGAAAGAGATCTTTCATATTGGCGTGCCTATAATCTGGAAAAAAAACGCAAAATCATAGTGATGACTGCTACTTTTGTACGTGCAACGGGAAGAGGTTCATCCTTAAAAAGAAAAAAATACCCAGACCTGTCCTCAGCGATTCGATCTGTGCCTCACAGTCCAGGAACACCTGTTCCTTCATCTCCGGAGAAACTTGAAGTTGCACTCCATTCAGAAGATTCAGAACATGAAGAGCAGAATTCTGATGAAGATTTTTACGCTAGTCCCAACAATCCACAGCTTATACACAGCTCAAATTAAATAATTTAGTCAGGGACTTGGCTGTTCCTAAACATTCTGCAGAACTTTTGGACTAAAGACTAAATTAAAAGAACCTGCTAGCTCCTGGTACCTGTGTTTCATGGTATGGAAGCAGATAAATGGAATTCCTTCATTACTTTTCTCAAGACAGTGCTCTAATGTATTGTAGTGATGTTCTTGGGCTGATGAAATAATTTAACATTGAGTACAATGTGATCAAGTGGAGACTCTTTATTGATTCATCCAAAAATGTCTGAAAGCTGCTACTGCACAATGGCAGCAAGTATGCTCCATTGCCTGTAGGGCATTGCACTTAAAGAAAAGCTATGAGAATTTAAATTTTATTCTCAAGAAACCTAACTACAAGGACCACGGATGGTCAATATGTGGTGATCTGAAAGCTCTCTCTATGCTCCTTGGCAAGGAGGATAAAGTAACCATGCTTTATGTATGAATGGGACAGTCAGGATAGGACTCATCACTGGAGTCAAAAAAGTTCCCTAAAGAGATTCAAGAACAAGGTTGAGGAATGTTTAGTCTATCCCATCCCAGGCAAGAGGGCAGCAATGGCCGGCTGCGAATGTGAGCACGTCGGTGTCTCTCTACTGCGAGGAGGCATCGGGCAGTGCAGGGAAGCCGGCGTTACACACTGATTCTGAGCTAGACCTAGACTCTGGTTTCACATATACAGTCATATGAAAAATTAAGTGTATCCTCTTTGAATATTACGGTTTTGTGTATCAGGACCTAAAAAAAACATTTGGTCCTTAGTAAATAAAATATTAAGTGAATACAACCTCATATGAACACTGGTTGACACATGAGAATTTACATTGTGTCAGTTACCAAAAACTGAGCCAAAATGGAGAAGCAGTGTGTGAAATGATAAGTATATTCCTAATGTTTCCCTAGGAGAATAAATAACAACCAGGTGCTGATCATTATACTTTTGATTAATTGTTCATCAGCAAGTTGGCCTACGTATAAAAGAAGTTTTGTCATTTTCCTGGTGTGGAACATTCAGGCATTTGTTAGCACAATGCCAGAGGAAAACAAAATCAAGTGACCAAATGCCAAGGAAAGAAATCAGAAATTATTTTGAAGATGCAGTTGTTACAGCCTATTAATCTGGAAAGGGTTAAAAGATAATTTCTGAACAAGTTGGAGTCCATCTTTCTACGGTAAGAAGGATTATTCACATGTGGCAAACATTCAAAACAATGAACAATCTTCTCAGGTGTGGAAATCCCCATAAATTTACCCCAAAATGAGACCATGCAATAATCTTGCAAACTCCAAGCACTACAACTCAGACTCTAAAGGCCACTTTACACGCTGCAATATCGTTACCGATATCGCTAGCGTGCATACCCGCGCCCATCGGTTGTGCGACACGGGCATATCGTTGCCCGTGGCGCACAACATCGCGCGGACCCGTCACACTACTTACCTGCCTAGCGACGTTGCTGTGACCGGCGAACCGCCTCCTTTCTAAGGGGGCGGTTCAATCGGCGTCACAGCGACGTCACTAAGCGGCCGCCCAATCAAATCGTAGGGGCAGAGATGAGCGGGACAAACATCCCACCCACCTCCTTCCTTCCTCATTGCGGGCGGGACGCAGGTAAGGAGAGGTTCCTCGTTCCTGCAGTGTCACACATAGCGATGTGTGCTGCCGCAGGAACGACGAACTACATCATTACTGCAGCAGCAACGATAATTGAGCTTAGGGGGGGATGTCACCAATTAGCCGTTTTGAACGTTTTTGCAACGATTCAAAATCGCTAATAGGTGTCACACGCAACGACATCGCTAACGCGGCCGGATGTGTGTCACAAAATCCACTTTAGCGATGTCGTAGTGTGTAAAGCGGCCTTTAAGTTCATAACAGTACAATTAGAAAACGACTGATCAAGTATGGCTTTTTGGGAGATATGCTGAAAGAAAGTCTCATCTTTCTAGCAAAAACATGGCAGCACAACTAAAATTTCCCAATTTGTATCTGAAGACACCACAACTCTTCAGGACCAATATTCTTTGGGTAGATTAATATCTGTCAAAAACTAAACACAGCATATCAGCACAAATACATAATAAAAATGACAAGCATGGTGGTGGAAAAGGTGAGAATTTGGGCTTGGTTTGGGTATACCAACAAATTTCGAGAGGGTGAAATAAAGATTCAAAACATCACCAATTTTCGAAGTAAATATTTTTCTAAAGGAGCTATAGACATGAATTTCTCACCAGATGTCAGTAACATCCCATTCAATCCACACAGCCAAATAAATCAAACCATTGATGTCCATAAATTAAGTTATGTTATGAGTAATAATGAAAGATGACACAGGGAAAAAAATTGAACACATGAAGAAATAGAGGTGCAAAAATCCATGGCAGGTTATTATGTGACGCCCTGGCCTATCAGGTCATCACAAGGGTGCCGTGCAATCTGCCTTTCTGCATGATGCCCCCTCCTCCTTGGTTGTGGGTCCTGTCAATTTGTGTTGCTTCCAACAGGTATGCCTAGATCCTGGGGGGCACTCTGCACCACACCCACCAAACACCCATTGGGCAGCCTGAGGGGAATAGGGCCACCCAGATGGAGGGATGGAAAAGGGAGGGCAGAGATGTCAGTTGAGTAGTAGTTGAGCAGTGAGACAGCGGTAACAGGACAGGTCCCGCTGTGGAGCTGAGCTCCTGTACCCGTCCCAGGTGCCAGATGTTGGCCTGGCCAAAAGGAGCTGAAACCCCGGTTGCAAGGGGTAGTTACAGGGGACACGGTGCTGCTACAGAGAGCAGGCTGGCTGCCTTGTACTACAACCGGGCAGGGGCCAGGGCATGACAGGGTACACAGACTCTAGGCTGGGAAGAAGCTTCACGCAGCCCAGTAATTCACCCGACGGGAACGGAGTCTTCAGGAACCATTCCCTACCCACTCCAGAATTGGGGTAAAAGCGTACCGAGGGGAATAGGACTTCCCACAACCGTCCAGAAAATCCCAAGCGTGAACCCTGAGAGCAAGCTCACCCTGCTAGCCACGCAGGTGAGTGGGACCCGAGTAGTTTTAAGCGAAAGGGATCCATACGAAGGACACACAGTGCCAAGGTACAAGGCTTCAGACCAACCAGCAACACCAAAGGATCCAGCGTGCTTGACCAACGGAGACGGAGCATTCAAGAGTTTGGTTTACCTGGTGTCAGCGTCAGTGACTTTGGACTGTGTGAGTACCCGATATCCCTTCACCCCTGACGGGTTCCCCACTCCATTCATCACAGAGTCCCGGGACATCACTCCCCCTGCCCACGGAGGGGTTAACATCTCGAGCTGCCACTCCATCGTTCTCGGGCTCTCACCCCAAAGGGCAGCGGTGGTCCCTCACGTTACCACACACCGTGGGTGGCGTCACGAACATTATCCCATTCACCGCCCAAAATATCCCCCCCTTTTTATTCCGGATAGCAGCACGACCCCGCCTCGGATCCGGAGACCCCTCGAGCCACTGTGGATCCGAGTCTAAGCAGCCCGTCGGCTGTCGCGGGGGCGGCAAAATTACACCAGCTGAAATCTATCAGTAATTAGAAAGCAACCTTAACACTTAATGAAAAATAAAAGAAGCTGGTTCAACTGATAGCCTATATAAGGGTGTTAAAAAAAATTCTGTGAAAAGTAATAAAGATGACTCCAGGATATGCGTGCATACATGGATTTTTCCTATCCAAGAAATAGCAAAAAAGGAAGTATGGAAATTTTTTTTATACATGTATACAGTATAAAGTGGATATATATATATATATATATATATACATATATATATATATACACATATATACAGTATATATATATATATATATATATATATATATAAATAGCGCCTCATTACCAAGGTGACACACAAGAAACATCTCATGAGGTGTAACAGCAGTGAGCTGTCTCAAGACCTCCACAACCTTACTGCTGCAAAACAAACTGATGGCATTGGTTATAGAAAAATTTCAAGACTACTTAAGGTTCCAATGGGGAGATAAGGTATGCACACCAGTGACTATGTAAGGGGAATACATGGAATAGCAGAAACTGCTGTGTGAATACTGACATGAAAAATTCAATAGCTATATGTAAGCATGAAATGTGAAAAATTGAACCTGCATTACTGCCATGAATATATGAATAAAGAGAAATTTAGCTACTGAATTGATCAATGCAATAGAGCCCCAACACTACGCCAAAGTATTTCTCTACGTTGGGGTCCCTAGCTTGTGTGTGTCCTCTCATGCAGTTAAAAAACTTACCGTGTATGGGAAGCTGAGACCCAGGCTATATATACGATGTGGATTGGCAATAGGTGTGTATGGGGAGGGTTCCCAAACGAAAAACAACTAACAAATAAGAAATAACGTTTGGAACTCCATTCTATGTCTGAACTGGGTGCAAAAAACCTAAAAAACATCACTATGGGGAGATAAGGTATGCACACCAGTGACTATGTAAGGGGAATACATGGAATAGCAGAAACTGCTGTGTGAATACTGACATGAAAAATTCAATAGCTATATGTAAGCATGAAATGTGAAAAATGGAACCTGCATTACTGCCATGAATATATGAATAAAGAAAAATTTAGCTACTGAATTGATCAATGCAATAGAGCCCCAACACTACGCCAAAGTATTTCTCTACGTTGGGGTCCCTAGCTTGTGTGTGTCCTCTCATGCAGTTAAAAAACTTACCGTGTATGGGAAGCTAGGGACCCCAACGTAGAGAAATACTTTGGCGTAGTGTTGGGGCTCTATTGCATTGATCAATTCAGTAGCTACATTTCTCTTTATTCATATATTCATGGCAGTAATGCAGGTTCCATTTTTCACATTTCATGCTTACATATAGCTATTGAATTTTTCATGTCAGTATTCACACAGCAGTTTCTGCTATTCCATGTATTCCCCTTACATAGTCACTGGTGTGCATACCTTATCTCCCCATAGTGATGTTTTTTAGGTTTTTTGCACCCAGTTCAGACATAGAATGGAGTTCCAAACATTATTTCTTATTTGTTAGTTGTTTTTCGTTTGGGAACCCTCCCCATACACACCTATTGCCAATCCACATCGTATATATAGCCTGGGTCTCAGCTTCCCATACACGGTAAGTTTTTTAACTGCATGAGAGGACACACACAAGCTAGGGACCCCAACGTAGAGAAATACTTTGGCGTAGTGTTGGGGCTCTATTGCATTGATCAATTCAGTAGCTAAATTTCTCTTTATTCATATATTCATGGCAGTAATGCAGGTTCCATTTTTCACATTTCATGCTTACATATAGCTATTGAATTTTTCATGTCAGTATTCACACAGCAGTTTCTGCTATTCCATGTATTCCCCTTACATAGTCACTGGTGTGCATACCTTATCTCCCCATAGTGATGTTTTTTAGCTTTTTTGCACCCAGTTCAGACATAGAATGGAGTTCCAAACGTTATTTCTTATTTGTTAGTTGTTTTTCGTTTGGGAACCCTCCCCATACACACCTATTGCCAATCCACATCGTATATATAGCCTGGGTCTCAGCTTCCCATACACGGTAAGTTTTTTAACTGCATGAGAGGACACACACAAGCTAGGGACCCCAACGTAGAGAAATACTTTGGCGTAGTGTTGGGGCTCTATTGCATTGATCAATTCAGTAGCTAAATTTCTCTTTATTCATATATTCATGGCAGTAATGCAGGTTCCATTTTTCACATTTCATGCTTACATATAGCTATTGAATTTTTCATGTCAGTATTCACACAGCAGTTTCTGCTATTCCATGTATTCCCCTTCCATAGTCACTGGTGTGCATACCTTATCTCCCCATAGTGATGTTTTTTAGGTTTTTTGCACCCAGTTCAGACATAGAATGGAGTTCCAAACGTTATTTCTTATTTGTTAGTTGTTTTTCGTTTGGGAACCCTCCCCATACACACCTATTGCCAATCCACATCGTATATATAGCCTGGGTCTCAGCTTCCCATACACGGTAAGTTTTTTAACTGCATGAGAGGACACACACAAGCTAGGGACACCAACGTAGAGAAATACTTTGGCGTAGTGTTGGGGCTCTATTGCATTGATCAATTCAGTAGCTAAATTTCTCTTTATTCATATATTCATGGCAGTAATGCAGGTTCCATTTTTCACATTTCATGCTTACATATAGCTATTGAATTTTTCATGTCAGTATTCACACAGCAGTTTCTGCTATTCCATGTATTCCCCTTACATAGTCACTGGTGTGCATACCTTATCTCCCCATAGTGATGTTTTTTAGGTTTTTTGCACCCAGTTCAGACATAGAATGGAGTTCCAAACGTTATTTCTTATTTGTTAGTTGTTTTTCGTTTGGGAACCCTCCCCATACACACCTATTGCCAATCCACATCGTATATATAGCCTGGGTCTCAGCTTCCCATACACGGTAAGTTTTTTAACTGCATGAGAGGACACACACAAGCTAGGGACCCCAACGTAGAGAAATACTTTGGCGTAGTGTTGGGGCTCTATTGCATTGATCAATTCAGTAGCTAAATTTCTCTTTATTCATATATTCATGGCAGTAATGCAGGTTCCATTTTTCACATTTCATGCTTACATATAGCTATTGAATTTTTCATGTCAGTATTCACACAGCAGTTTCTGCTATTCCATGTATTCCCCTTACATAGTCACTGGTGTGCATACCTTATCTCCCCATAGTGATGTTTTTTAGCTTTTTTGCACCCAGTTCAGACATAGAATGGAGTTCCAAACGTTATTTCTTATTTATTACTTAAGGTTCCAGTGAGCACTGTTAAGGCCATAATTTGGAAGTGGAAAGATTATAATTTCACCATCATCCACAACCAGATGCTACCTGCAAGATTTCAGACAGAGAAGTGAAAATAACGATCAGAAGAGTTGTCCAAGAGCCAAGAACCACCTGTGGAGATTAACAGAATTATCTGAAGTCAGCAGGTACAATTGTTTCAAACAAAACAATAAGTAATGCACTCAACCTCCATAGCCTGTATGCATGCTCACCTTCCATGGACTCTATGCTCACTCACCACATCATTTTGGAAGCTGGAAATAGTGACCCATTTTGCTTTATAGCAAGGGTCTAAAAACATGGCTATACAATAGTCACCACTTTGCTTGATGCTACCAGCTTCCCATGTTCACCAGCGTGACCAAGGTCTCCATTGGTTCACTTTCCACCCCCCTCTCCTCCCATTGAAACAGATGATCATCATATGCATCATCATCATCAATTTCACACTGACTGGCAGGGTCATCCTTACCAGTTCCTAGGTTAACTCAATGATAAAATGTACACATGTACCTATTGCTGCTCTTCCATCTTTTCTTCCTCCGCATCCAGCTGCATCTAACAGGGTTGCAATAAAGATGAAAACGTTCTTGTTCTTCTTCCATCCCTTGTTGCATACTTTTGAGTGTTTTTTTCCAATATGAACGTGAAAAGGCTGACAAAATTGATGAAACAGTTGACTATGCTGCCAAAATGTAATACCCTTTATATGTCCCCCATTAACTGCCATTGACAGATTTTAAAGTGAGCTCCAGTTCACCTGCTCATGTGACACCCTGGCAAAACCAGGTAGTCACACATAGGCCCCCGCATAACACCTTCCCTCACCTAGGTTAAATATAGCCGACCTGAAACCCTAGCCACCCCCCCTTAGGGCAAGACAGGCACACCAGTGGGCGGGACCAAGCGGTTAGGGAATGCCCACCTAGGGGTCTAGACAGCCCGGGGCAGGAAAACAGCAGTAGAGCAAATAGTTCAAGTGGAGAGGAGTGTGGGCTGGAGCTAGGTGTAGCTCCAGCAGACGAAGTTCAAGTTGAACGGTGCCAGGGTCGGAGCCCTGGTACCTTGGCTAGGTGGCAGACGGTGGTCTCCATCAGCAGGAGACGGGAAGATGGCTCGGCAGATCCGAGGAGGACCGGAGAAGGGTTAGAGCCCACCGGTACCGACACTGGAGAGCCGACCGGAAACCGTGCACAGAGGGGGTACTCAGACCCTGAAGCCAGGACCGAACTCAGCGGCCTAGCTAATTAACCGATTGAGGGCAGGATTACAGGTCCTGTCCCAACCTAAGTCCCGAAAAGTAGACAACCACCCACAGAGATTGATAGGGCAACCGCCAGGGCCCATAGATCCCACGGATTTTGTTTGCTTCTCTTTATTATTTTTTAACATAATTTCTCCCTTATAAAAATGTTAGGTAAATGACAAGCCCAAAAAACAACAGTGGCAAGAGGCCACTTGACGTCATATTTGACTAATAAAAGTGGCGGGATAAAAGAATCAGAAAAATAGTTGTTGCATTCCCTACTTCTGTTTTCATTTAGGCAAAGGTAGTCCCTCTTGATGTAAGCTGCAAACATGACTTAGGAAAGTCTGACTGATGGTCATTGCCTCACCGTAATAACCCAACCCACACTTTCCCCTTCTTAACCTAAAAAAAGACTCAACGACTGCCTAACATTGGATGTAAAAGGCTACATTAGCCCCGTTTATTAACACCGAACAAACAATAACATTTCATCCATAAACATATTAATATTCCAAAACATAACCACCAGCAAAGGAGGGGGGGTAAATGTAGAGTCCATTGTACATGATTGCAACACCAGCTCCACCATGTGCCCTTAGCCGCACTACACTGGCTCGAGGACACCCAGCCGAGTGTTGCCAAACCAATGTCCCACTGGGACCCAGCCCAGCAGGGACCCACGTTAACATGCCCCGCTGTGACCCAGCACAGCAGGCTCCCACGTTAACACATCCCACTGGGACCGAGCACAGCAATGACCCACCTTAACCATGTATACCATTGCACCACCAGGGGCAACCCGTTCCTGCACTGGGTTCCCCCACTGCTCTTTGTGCAATCCAGCGACTTCAAATACCCCCTTCTTTCTGCTGACTACTGCGACAAGGTCAATCCTCTTCATGTGTCCATGACGATCTCTAGAAGACCCTAAAATTAGGATGGGAAGGCGGGACAATTCCGGACATCTGCCAGGTGATGAATGCCCACCCCTCAACAGTTCTGCCCTATATATCCACCCTACAACTGACCAATCAAATGGCCCCATAACCCACCATAACTCCACCCCACACTCTACCGCTCAAAATGCAGTACCACTTAACCCTTTGCTATCCCTCAGGTCTAGCATCCCTCCTCAGTCATGTTCGCCCTCCCTTGAGTCCCTTTGAAGCAGGCGTCCGGGCTTGTCTTTATGGTGAAGTTCATGTGGCTGCATCTGACCGAGGTCATGTGAGTTTTGTCTGACTGATGAAATCTTCTGCAATTTTGATTAATATGTTATTGATTCCATAATTTCTAGTTTATCTTCTATTGTCACACCTCCGGTCGGTCTCCTGTGATTTGTGATCTGCCGGCAGCTCCAATGGTTCATGGAGCGCACCTGAAGTCACAACTCAAAACAACTTTATGAGAACCTCATTCTGGCTCTCATAGATATGCATTGAGCGCTTGTGACATCACTGCTGATTTACGGACAATCAGAAGTTACAGTCACAAGATAGTGCAGCGGGACCGTAATTGCATCAGTAAAAGTTGAAGTTGCCAGAAGATGAGTGTATGACAGGGGGCTTAGATTTAAAACTCCACTACAGCCCTAAAAAAACAAATCCTGGAGTGGTAATTTAACCAAACTTCACAAATGTCCATGTATTTATAGCACCATCATGCTACATGCTACATTCTACATGCTACATTCCTCTGCAGCAGCTGCAAATTCTTCTTTCATCATGGATAGAAAGCGAAATGAATATGAAAAACTGAGACAAAAACTAATAATTTAATCAATTTTTTTGGTTCATTAAAATAAAATTTTACACTGTTTTTTTAAGAAATACGGCTGATTTTAATACACTTTGCTCAGGACTACAAAAAACTTTGTATAACAGCCACACTATGAGCTCTCTCTTTTACATTTCACAGTCAATTGCTATTGAAAATTATAGTTTTGTTAGCATTTTGTTCTTGATGTGCCTGAAAGAAATACATATTACACAAAGTTTAACATATGTAAGGTCAGATTCAGACATGGCAGGTTGATACAGTTTTCAATTGATCTGCTTAGCCTTTACCATGAGTGAGTCCTAGAGGCAACTCAAGTATAAAACAAATATGGAAGAACGTATACTTCTTATTCATACTGGATCTTTTTCTGGCTTTGGCTGAAAAAAACAAAAACAAATGAAATAAAGAAAAATTAATATTTCCTGTTTCCAATCTAAATTAACTGTTTCACCCCCGGGGGATTTTCCACTTTTCATTTTCAGTTTTTCCTCCCCTTCTTCTGAGAGCCATAACTTTTTTATTTTTCCATCAATATAGCCATATGAGGGCTTATTTTTTTTTTTGCGGCATGAGTTGTACTTTTGAATGACACCATATAGTGTACTTGAAAATGGGGAAAAATTCCACATGGGGATAAATTGTGAAAAAACAATGGTTTTTTTTTCACCATGTTCACTATATGGTAAAACTGACACATCAGTATGATGCCTTAGGTCAGTACAAGTTCTTAGATACCAAACATGTATAGTTTTACTTTTATCTTAGTGGTTAAAAAAAATTCAGACTTTTGACCAAAAAAAGAATAGCGCTTTTGTCACCTTTTTCTGAGACCCATCGTGTTTTCATTTTTCGACATCTGGGGCTCAGTGATGACTTATTTTTTGTGAGCTGGCGTTTCTAATTATACACCGTTTGTGTAAATACGATGTTTTGAGCGCCTGGTATTACATTGTAATACAATGTTGTGTTGACCAAAAAAACGAAATTTTGACGTTTGTAATTTTTTTCTCGCTACGTCGTATACCGATCAGATTAAGTAATTTTATATTTTGATAAATTGGGCATATGATTTCTGGTGTACATACACAGCCGTAGTCATAGAGAGTTCAGGACTCACTAAATTTAGCATTTTTACAAGTGTAACTGAAGAAAATGGACCAAGCTTGTTGTGCAATCTCCTGCGTACACTGATGCCCCATATGTAGTGCAAAACTACTGTTTGATTACATGGCAGGGCTTGGAGGAGGAATATCATTTGACTTGTAGTGCAAAATTGTCTGGAATCGATAGCGGACTTCTTTTCGAGATGGAAGAGCCCCTGATGTGCTTAAACTATGGAAGCCCCCACAAGTGACCTCATTTTGAAAACTACACCCTTAAAGGAATTTATATAGCTATGTGGTGAGCACCTTGAACCCACAGGTGCTTCACAGAATTTTATAACATTAAGCCGTGAAAATAAAAAATCATTTTTTTCCCACAAAAATGTTGCTGTAGCCAAAAATTGTTAATTTTCACAAAGGTAACCAGAGAAAATTTACTATACAGTTTCTTGTGCAATTTTTCCTGAGTACACCAACACCCCATATGTGGTAGTTAACTACTGTTTGTGCACAAGGCAGCGTTCAGAAGGGGAAGAGCATTCTTTGAGGGCAGAGTTAACAACATAGACTACTGCAGTCACAATGTCGCATTTGATGAACCACTGTCACGCTCACTACCGGGGGATGAGGCGCCGAGCACAGTGATAGCACATCCCAAGGGTGAGGTGGACCCACTGGACCACAGGGGGACCCGGACCCACCCATATAAGGGAAGGGTGGCATCCAGGGACTGTGGCAGCTGAGCCAGGGGTAGGTGACAGCGGGACAGTGGACAGGCTAAGGTCAGACAAGACTGGCATGGGAATACAGTTCAGTTCAGGAACAGATCAGGATCAGTCTGGTCCCAGGACACAGGAACAGACTAGGAACTCAGGCAGGACAGATCAGGGATTCAGGCTGGTCCCAGGAACACAGGACAACAGACACAGGAAGTGATCAGGCATCAATATAGGCAAGGCTGTAGACATCAGGCTGAGGTCATCAGACACCGGACATCGGACATGGCTTCAGGCATCGGGCAGAGGTTGTCAGACACTTAACATCGGACACCGCAGCAGGCATCGTGCAGAGGTCGTCAGACACCAGACATCCGGCAAGGCTCCCGACATCAGGCACATCAAGCATGGACTGCAGCAGGGTGGTACAAGCACATCAGGCATGGACCACAGCAGGTTGGTACAGGCACATCAAGCGTGGACCGCAGCAGGCTAGTACAGGCAAATCAGACATGGACTGCAGCTGAGTGGTGCAGGAAAAGCGGGCTTGGACTGCTACAAGAACAGGACACAACAGGGTTTCAGGTACAGAAACCAGCAGTAATTCAGGAACAGGACACAGACTGGTACCAGGGCAACACATGGACAGGACAGGTCCAGGGCAGACATTAGCATACCAGAATTAAAGCAGTCAGCACTGGATCTGGGTACAGGCAGACCAGAGCAACATAGCAGTGATGCACCCAGAGGGTTGGGGGTTTCCCATCACCAGGCCATGGTGCTTCTCCTGGGATGCTGTGGTGGCCTTGCCCGATTCCGTGACCCCGGATGTTAATGAAGCTTGGGATGGAGATGAAGGGGGTAGTTGTTCGTGACGCCACCTATGATGCACGGCCAATATGAGCCGCCGTTGCGGGAGTGCTCGCTAGGGCGGATGGTGACGCAGCTTAGATGTTACAATTCTCCACAGGCAGAACTAGGCCCCAGGGTGGAAGATAGTGGTAGTAGTCTATTGCTAGAGCGCAGGGCTGGGGCGAACGAAAAAAGGAAGCAACACAGAGGCTGCAGTTCAAGGTCTTTACTCACTGTAAGGTCGTCACCCTTGCTGTGATGGGCTCCAGCCAATCCCGAATACTTCGGAGGTCACCACCGATATTGTGAATTGTGAGCCCTTCCTTTCTGCGCTGTGCGAGATGAGTCCCTGTGACCTGTAGTCCTTCAGAAACTCCTGTCCTGGGTTTAGTTCCCATCCCATATAGCAGGCAGTACAAGTCCGTTATTGGGCTTGGGCTGGATCGTTGTTACAACTCCTGGCTCTATCTGCTGCTGTGCCCCGGGCACTTGAGGTGGGCAAGGAAACTTGGAATCTCCTGCCCGGCAGATTTACCAGAGGGACATAAAGTTCCCCCTAGCCTAGGGCTCCGCACCCCGTATGATGCGCCGGTCCTGATGGAGCTAACAGCTCTCCCCTCAGGGACCGTGTTCTCCTGCGTCTCACATCTTTCATGTCCTTGGGTGTTCTGAAGTCTCTGTATGTGTAACCTTACTCCCCAGTGTGTAGCTCCACCCCCAGGTGATTATCTCATGAGTGGAAAGTCCCATTCCCATGACTACCACCCCAGTCCCAGTGGCTGTCTACTAAGCTGTGTGTGAATGTGAATGTGATGAACACCAGTGAATAACCTCCTCCTTACCCAAGATGAGCACTGCACCTTAAGTGAGGTGCAGTACCCTGTGGCAACTGAAGCCTCAGGGGCACCACATACCTCCCACAGTGAATCACAGCACATCCGTGAGGTGTAAACACAGCAATCCAGTGGAAACTGCAAATGTTTGAAGATGCATAAAGCAATAGCAGTTTGTCCCTTTATGGGAGGCATGGTTTCTTGAATGTTACAACTGCTATACATTTAACATCTGTCACACTCAACCTTTTGACATTGTAAACGCATATATTATTAACATAAGACTTTCACCTTTGGGCAATTCACCATTCCCCTTTTTCATTAGACTTTCACGTTACATAAAACATTTTCACTTTGCATGAAACTCTTACATCGCATAAAACATCATCAGCATTATAAAACTTTTCCTAGTACATTTAAGTGCAAACATTCAGCAGCAACTGTATGGGGGACCTACCCTGAACCCCCAATGTAGGCTCTTGGCGTGCTCAGAGCGTGTCCACTATGTATGAGAAAAAAAAGTTCTGACCACACATAGTCCTGTGGTCCAGGTGTCCTTATCAACAATAATCAATAGGGGCAAAAAGGGACATCTTCGAAAAGACTGCAGGGGCTATTTACATTTTTATGGCAATGCTTACTCCTTTCTCCATCTTACATCAGATCTGCGGCTTCCCAGTTCAGGGCAGTCCATGCCTCCAGGATTGGAGACGATGATTGCAGCCGGTCTCAGTGCAGGCCGCGTCACCGGAGTTGCTTTTGGACAGTCAGGGGAGCACATCGCTTCCACCCCGTGCCTCAGGTTCCTCCAGTTGTCGCTCGCCATGGCTCACATCTGGTCCGCCTGTGCCACTATCCCATCTTTTCCTGCTTCCTTGGGAGGCAGGGCTCCTGGCTCCCTTGGTAAGTTTCGTTTCTCTTCAGTCGCTGTAGGGGGCGGGCACAGCTTTTCGTACCACACTGCATCCCACCCACGAAGGGCAGACGCACCCAGTCCTTTTGATTACACATGGCGCCAGTGCATTTTTAATGGATGCCAGTGTACAGTTTTTTAGCATACAGTCTTTAGGCGCACAGTACCCATGGTTGTGGGCACGAAATCCTTTTTGTGATGCCAAGTTGACGCGCACACGGGGTCGGGGGTTACCCGTCACCAGACCATGGTGCTTCTCCTGGGACACCGCGGTGGCCTTGCCCGATTCCGTGACCCTGGGTGTCAATGAAGCTGGGGATGGGGATCATGGGGATGACGGGGGTAATTGTTCGTGACGCCACCTGTGGTGCGCGGCCAATATGAGCCACCACTGTGGAAGTGCTCGCTAGGGCGGATAGTGACGCAGCTTGGGTGTTACAGCTCTCCACAGGCAGAGCTAGGCTCCAGGTCAGATGATAGTGGTAGTAGTCAAATGCCAGAGTGCAGGACTGGCGCGAATAAGAGAGGGAGCGACACAGAGGCTGCAGTTCAAGATCTTTACTGACTGTAAGATGGTCACCCTTGGAGCGTCGGTCTCTGCTGTGATGGGCTCCAGCCGATCCCGGATACTTCGGAGGTCACCACCGATGTTGTGAATTGTAAGCCCTTCCTTTCTGCGTTGTGTGAGATGAGTCCTTGGGACCTGTAGTCCTTCAGAAACTCCTATTCTGGGTTTAGTTCCCGTCCCGTATAGCAGGCAGCATGAGTCCGTTATTGGGCTGGATCGTGGTTGTGTAGCCCCTTTACCTTCAGGTCGCCTCAGGGTCAGGACTTCACGTGCTGGGATTCTTCTGACAACAGGCAGGTCAGGTTAACTTTAATGGGAACCGTGACACCACTCTCTGTAATTGCGGTCAGGGGGTGACCGCCACTGCAGTTTAGGTTGCGCCTGGGGCTAGTGTTAAATGCAATCAGTTGTTATAGCCTCCGGAGAGTGAGGCTGGCCCCAGGGCCTGGTGTAAGTGTGTAGTACAATAGGTCGCAGAAGAACTCACACACAGGCAGCAATGTCTTTCAGGGTTTTTACTCACTTTCAGATGGTAGCTGTGAGTCAACCCGGGCAATGCTATGATAAACCAGGTGGAAACAGGTATCCCTCCGGCTGATGTAGGGGTGACTGCTGACTCGCCTTCCTTGCCCTTCTTGTTTGGGGTGACTCCTTACTTGTAGTACTGCAGGAATCACTCAGGGAAGTCACAACTGCCGTTCTCCCCTTTCTGGCCCATTTGCCTGCAGCGTGGACCAAGGTTAAGATGGCTCCAGGCTCAATCCTCCTTATGGGCCCCCTTGTTGCTGCTGATGCTGCGGACTCTGTGTGGTTCGGGGAGGTACATCCACTACCCTCACCAGCTGGTTTAGCAGGCCGAGTAATTGGGTTCCTGCTTTAGGGACCTGTTTCCCCATGCGGGCTTGGTCTACCGGTAGTCTCTTTACTCAGCCAACTCTTCACTAGATGGATTTCAGGCAGCACCATTGGGTAGCCGCTCTCCCCCGCCAGCAGCCACTACAGGTGCAGGGTCTGACGGTGTCCTGCTCCTCTGCTCTACACCTCAGACGCGGCTCCTCCACTCCTACTCCTCTTGCTGCCACTGCACACTCTTTGTCTCCAGTCCCACTAACAACCACTGGCTGGGATGCGAGTGCTACGCCCCCTCCCTGGGACTGCCAAGGGGTCCCCTCTACTGTGTGTGTGTGTGTGTGTGTGTCCTGGTTACAAAGTGTCTGTGTTTGTCCACACCCTAGTCAGCCTTTGGGATTACCTGTTTTATACTCACTCAGCCTGAGTGCAGTACTCAGTGGTGCCTGACCAGGTCAGTGGCGCCATATGGTCACAACTCCTGGCTCCATCTGCTGCTGTGCCCCGGGCACCTGAGGTGGGCAAGGAAAATTGGAATCTCCTGCCCGGAGGATTTACCAGAGGGACATAAAGTTTCCCTAAGCCTAGGGCTCCACACCCCATATTAGCCGGTCCTGATGGAGCGAACAGCTCTCCCCTCAGTGACCATGTTCTTCTGCGTCTTTCCTGTCTTTGGCTGTTCTGAAGTGTTTGTATGTGTAACCTTACTCCTCAGTGTGCAGCTCTACCCGCCAGGTGCTGATCTCCTGAGTGGAAAGTCCCGTTCCCATGGCGACCACCCCCAGTGCCAGTGGCTGGCTACTAAGCTGTGTGTGAATGTGAATATGATGAACACCAGGGAATAACCTCCTCCTTATCCAAGATGAGCACTGCACCTTACGTGAGGGGCAGTACCCTGTGGCAACTTAAGACTCAGGGGCACCACATACCCCACAGCGAATCACAGCACGTCCGCGGGCTGTACATACAGCAATACAGTGGAAACTGCAAACGTTTAAAGATGCATAAAACAATATCAGTTCGTCCCTTTATGGGAGGCATGGTTTCTTGAACGTTACAACTGCTATACATTTCAAATTGTCGCACTCAACCTTTTAACACTGTAAATGCATATATTATTAACATAAGACTTTCACCTTTGGGCAATTCAACATTCCCCTTTTTCATTAGACTTTCACTTTAAATAAAACATTTTCACTTTGCATAAAACTCCCACATCGCATAAAATATCGTCAGCATTATAAAACATTTCCTATTACATTTAAGTGCAAACGTTCGGCAGCAACTGTATGGGGAACCTTCCCTGAATCCACAACGTAGGCTTACATCAGACCTGCGGCCACAGCAGGACCAACATAGAGCAAGGTTACTGAACCTAAAACAGTTACTCTGCCACGCCCATCAGGGAAGTGGAACATGCGTGTCCGTGTGCTCCGCACGGAGACATGTCCATTTTTTCTGGCATTACTGATGTTCCACAGACCACACTTTGGTGTAATCCGTGAAACACGTACCAGAAAAACACGTACATTGAAAATAAAAAGCTTTTTATATTCACCTTCTCAAGCGATGCTGTGTTAATCCGCTGCTCTCTGCTTCTTCCTGGCCAGCTCATTATTCGCATGCATATGCATTTATGCACAGCCAACCCATAAGTAGCTGCAGCAGGGATCAGCGGCGGCCAAAAACACAGAAGTGCCGAAGAGTTCAGCACTAGGGACAGCAGGAGCGGGGACAGGTGAGTATACGTCCATGTGCTATCACGGATCACTGATCACGGATAGCACATGTAGAACCTACATGTGCCGTGAATCACGACACATGGAGGGACATATGCATTTTTAACATGTCACAGAAAAACATCTGTGTTTGTCACTGACGTGTGAAACAGGCCTTATAGGGAATCTTCAGCTAGGGGTTCTGTCTGAATCACGTGTTTCAGAGATATACCTGAAAACCCCAATGTAAGTGTGCAGCGCAGGATAAATGTATGTCGAGCTTAAAGGTGGCTTTACACGCTACGAGATTGCTAAAGTGTTGCAAAAACGTTCAAAATCGCTCATCGGTGACATGGCCCCCTCTTCCCAATTATCGTTGCTGCTGCAGTAACGATGTTGTTTGTCATTCCTGCGGCAGCACACATCACTATGTGTGACACCGCTGGAACGACAAACATCTCCTTACCTGCGTCCACCGGAAAAGGAGGAAGGAAGGTGTTGGCCGGCATTTTCCGGCCGCTCATCTCTGCCCCTCCTTTTCTATTGGGCGGAGGTTCAGTGACGCTGATGTGACGTCGCTGTGATGCTGAACGAACCGCCCCCTTAGAAAGGAGGCGGTTTGCCGGTCACAACGACGTCCCAGAGCAGGTATGTGGGTGTGACGCTGCCGTAGCAATAATGTTCGCTATGGCAGCGATCACCACATATCATGCCACCGACGGGGGCGGGTGCTATCACACGCGACCTCGCTAGCCGATGCTAGCGATGTCGCAGCATGTAAAGCAGCCTTTACTGTGATTTTTGGGAGGAGGAATGAAAAAATCAATAGCAGGTCAAGAATTGGCTTTATTTATTTTTTTACTCCATTCATTGTGAGGTATAAGTGATTGACTTTATTCTTTGGGTCGGTGTGATTATACAGCGTTACCAGATTTATATCTTTTTTATGTTTGGGTACTATCACGCACTAAGAAACATGCATTGCCATATTTTGAGAGCTATGATTTTTCTGTATTTCTGCAGAAAAAATCATGTGAGGGCTTGTTTTTTGCAGGACAAATTGACATTTTTATTGGTATCATTTTTGGACACATACCATTTTTTTTTTTTTGCTTTCGATTCTGATTTTTAGTAAGCAGAATGGACAAAAACATCAATTCAGAAAGTTTTGTTTTCATGCAGTTCAGCATATGGTAAAAGTGATGACAGCTTTATTCTTTGGATCAGTACGATTACAGCAATACCATATTTATATTTTTTGTATTTTTTTTATGTTCTGCGCTATTTTATAGCAAATAAATTGCTTTGGTAGCACTATATTCTGAGAGCTATGATTTTTTTTATTTTTCTCCTAATGGAGCTGTTTGGCAGTTTGTTTTTTTGTGGGACAAGATGGCGTTTCCAGTGATACAATTTTCATTTATATTCGTCTTTTTTATCGTGTTTTATTCCACTTTTTGTTTGGCGGTTTCATGAAAAAGCATATTTTATTGCCACAATTATTATTTTTTTTTTGTTTTTAACCTTGGTCACTGGAGGGATTAAATAGTGGTACAGTTTTATAGGTCAGGTATTTCTGGATATGGCAATAGCAAATATGTGTACTTTTTTGATTACTTTTGATTTTACATGACTATATGTGTTTACTGGTCTTTATTTTTATTTTTTTTATCTTTTCTTAATATTTTTACAATTTTTTAAAGCTCTTTTTTTACATTTTTACTTCTTCAATGGAACTTTAACTTTCATTATTCTGATTGCTGACATAATGCATTGCCATGCACGAGCATGGCAATGCATTACACCTGTCAGGGATGCATTGACAGAAGCCTCTTAGACAATGCTAATGGCATGGTCTCACAGCAGGCTTGCCATAGTTGGCTGATCTAGAGGTCGTCAAGATGACCTCAAGTTGCCATGGCAATGATCAGGTCATTGCCATTGGGGGTGCTGATCGGACAGGAGAGGGAGATCAAGTAAGCAGAGCTGCCGGCGGCTATCATGCGGGGATAGCTTCTGTGCTTCATACACTCGCAATGCTATACCCATACATCAAAGGTTGGAACCCCTACCTAACCATGATGTACACGGGTTTCTGTGGTAAAACAGAAACGGAAATGCATGACCTGAATAGAAACAGCTGTGAGGTCATGCTGATTCTTCTGTATACTCACTTATCATAAGTGTCTTATGCTTTCCCCTGTGGCCAGGAGAGTAAGGCTGTGGACAAGTAGCGCAATAGTGTCTTACCTGATAAAACACCAAGAAAATTTAAATAAGTGAACTCACCTATAGGTGTTGTGTCAGTCACAGATTATCCTTGTCATTGCTTGACGTCCTGAGGCAGGGGGCTGCGACCTCCAAAATGCATTGTCCTGAATCTGGCAATTCAACAAAGACATGGAATAATTTTATCTTATTTGGTCTGATTGGCGAGACATCCGGTTTCCTTTATACATATTCCCCTGTGGCCAGCAGTTGGCGGTATGTATCAACCATGAACTCGAGACATTCTGTAAGGTCACAATAGAGAATAAGTTGTGCTCACTGCTATAGTCCTGGTGCTCGGGAAAAAAAAAAAAGAGTCAATAGAGAGGGGTATACAATATGAAGGGGCTCACACGGTAGACTAGGATACAAGGTGAATGCAATAGGACATTGTCATATGTGTATTACAGTTATTGGTCATATGTAGTATAATATGCCAAGTGAATGGTCAAGATGACGTCAGTGATGCTAGGAGCACTTTGGATAAGGGTGAGAGCACCAGGAAAAAGCCAAACTGGCGTGGTAGAGTGATCAAAGATCACTGCGTGGTGGGAGCCACTGTAATACACATATGACAATGTCCTATTGCATTCACCTTGTATCCTAGTCTACCGTGTGAGCCCCTTCATATTGTATGCCAGCCCCTTATTGGGTTTCCCTTGTCTACTTTACTTGTAGCAACAATCTCCTCTTGCCGGAGTAACCCTTTAGCTGACTTTACTAAGTCCTATTGTACCTACATGATTTTTTACCACAATCTTTTTCCCGTGCTCTTGACCCCTGGTGAAGGCTCCTGCGTGAGCCGCAACGTTGGGCGGGCAGTACAATATTGGTGTAAAATAAAGAAATTCTGTTCAAGCATAAATACCTGGACTTACCAATTTTTCACACACTGTGTGCCGGGATTACCCCTCTCTATTCTGTAAGGTCAGACATGGCCATTACACAGTACATAGCAGGGGCACATACATAAGATTATCTCAGCACAGGAACATTGTTCTTTTTTTAACACATCCAATTGTGGAACTTGTTATAATTCCAAGATCTATGAAGTGCAATACTTTATTCTTTGGACAATCTTTTTAAATAATTAACTCATTAGCATTGATTAGTTGTTAATAATATAGTTTCTTTATCTAATTTTTCCTTTCTTGAAACTTATGTGTGCATACAAATAAGGACGGCATTATGTCATTCTGCAATCCAAAGATATCCTTTTATGTATATGTATCTCTTCATAGTGTGAACCATTACTGATGGCCCCGGCACACCCCAGAGAAGATGATGTGGAATGTTCCATGATAAGATATTTCTTTTGTTTACCATGCTGTACCGGGTGATGCTCCTGTTTATGCATCAGGAGGACGTTCACCAGTTTCTTTGTCTAGTTAATCTTTCCTTTCTTAATAACTTATGTGTGCACACAAAGAGGGATGACATTGTGTTATTTTGTAATAGGACATGTCTTATTGTCTTTTTCTTCTTAGGCACACCTGTGCATTTGTCTTGTACAGAACCGTGCTGGTAATTTCAGGCACATCTTACATTTTACAGACCATCTTGGTATCCACTTACACCAAATTGAGCATTCTCCTGCAATCTCCCCATTCACAACAATTAAAAGCGTCTCAGCTTGAAAGTAAAAATGAATTGCGCCTATCACACAATTCTGACAACTGGCTTTTAACAAAGCAAATTTATTTAATATACTTTCTACATGAAAGAAGCCTTTATGCAGATAAAAAAAAAATATGGTAACGTAGTTTAGAATTAGAGCTGAAAGCCTTTAACTTTGCTCTCACCTAAGGCTTCCCTGCTTCACTGATGGGACTTGCTGGAGCTTCCTTGTTTGTCCTTTATTCTTTTATTCAACTTTTGATCATTAAACACTTAGAACTTAAGAACATGGCAGAGCCAAGAGTAGGAGCCGGCACAGACGAATGCAGAGACCCTACAGCTCTGTCCAATAGAACCGTAGGGCTCCAGGGTACCAATCTATGGTATATTATGGAGATATTCCAAGAATAAGTTTTTCATACAGTGTCTTTTAGAGCATAGTATACTTTTCTTTTTTACCCGTCGGATTTGTCTGCATAAAATTAAAACCTATGTCACTGGATAAAGTTTCGGTACAAACTGGAGGCATAGCCAAATTTTTGTGTAATCATTAGTATCTTCATAAAATTAAAGCCAATGTCAATGGATAAAGTTTCGGCACAAACCGGAGGTGTAGCCATACTTTTGTGTGATCACTACTATCTGCATAAAATTAAAGCCTATGTCACTGGATAAAGTTTCGGTACAAATCATAGGTGTAGCCATACTTTTGTGTGATCATTAGTATCTGCAAAAAATTAAACCCTATGTGACTGGATAAAGTTTCGGTACAAATCGTAGGTGTAGCCATACTGTTGTATAATCATTACTATATCCATAAAATTAAAGCCTATGTCACTGGATAAAGTTTCGGTACAAATCGTAGGTGTAGCCATACTGTTGTATAATCATTACTATATCCATAAAATTAAAGCCTATGTCACTGGATAAAGTTTCGGTACAAATTGAAGCTGTAGCCAGACTTTTGTGTGATCATTAGACCATGTTCACTAAATTATTAAAGTGAACACAACTGATGTTAAGGAGACATTGATTATTTACTGTTTTCATGTCAAGTTAAGAGTTAATTCCGTTTCCGCCCTTCAAGCGCGTGCCACACGTGGCAGGAAAAAAGTTAATAAACTTGGACTAGCATTGATTAGGGCGCATATATACTCTGTTAGTAAATGTTTAGGTTACCTGAATCTGAGGGTCATGAACTATTTGACACTGACCACAAATTAAAGCCAGGTTTCCTTAACCTACATTTCCTATTGTGTTGATTTATCAACAACCTTCAATTCCTGTCTGCCCAAATAAAAGCTGACATTTCCCCCCAAGGATTTGAAAAGAAAAAAATAGTTGAAATCAATCTAAATTTTTGTCAAATCTAACTCAGCAATGTCAAAAAAGCAACAGTTCTTTTCAGAAAAGAAACTTTCATGTGCGCCTCCTGCCCCTGCCATAAGACATTGCTCTTCCTGCTTCTGAGTATTAGTTTCCACTGTGTTAAGTTCAGATGTCCAAAATAATTGGCTGGAAGAGGTGAAAAGCCTGGTACATAGCCACAAATACTGACAAAGTATTAATACCTCTTTCTATACTTATTTTTATAAAATATTATATTATAAGATAAGGTATAAATAAGCAGCGCTCTGAAATAAGAATATTAAAGAGAGCAGGAATATTTTAGATTGTTTTCTGTTTTATTTTATTTAGACATACCAAGTCGCAACACATTTTCTACATCGGTCACATTAATTATATGTTCAACAAATTTCAAGTTTTAACTTTAATAATATTTTTAGACATAACTAAATAATTATAGCATGTATGATAAATTAAAATATATGTTCATCATCATCATCATCATCATCATTATTATTAGCCACTTATATTGATTGTGGAGGCACTAAAACATGAAATGTACAAAACACATAATATGGATTTACACAGTGAGTGGAATAATGTTCTATAAAAGAAGGGTGTCTCACACACAGATATCTGTATATGCATAGAAGGATAGATAGATAGATAGATAGATAGATAGATAGATAGAAGGATAGATATAGATAGATAGACACAGAGATAGATAGATGGATAAAAAGAAATAGATAAATAGAGGGATAGATAGATAAAAAGAGAGATAGATAGATGATAGATAGATAGATGATAGATAGATAGATAGATAGATAGATAGATAGATAATAAATAGATATATAGATAGAGGGATAGATAAAAAGATAAATATATAGAAAGAGGTAGATAGATAGAGGAATAGATAGATAAAAAGAGATAGAAAGATACATAGATAGATAGATAGAAATATACATAGATAAAAAGAGATAGATAGATAAATAGATATATAGATAGAGATATAGATAAATATATAGAAAGAGGTAGATAGATAGATAGATAAAAAGATATAGATGATAATAGAGGAGAATATTCTGAACACCATATCTCTGTCCATCATCTATCACTATCTATTTATCTATCTATCTATCTATCATCTATCTCTTTTTATCTATCTATCTATTTAGAAAAAAAGAAAGCAAGAGCAGCACAAAATACATAGTATGGGTGCAAGACCTACCAAGCATCTTTTCAATTGCTAATATATAGAATAAATAAAGATGGCAGCACTCCTATTAATTTAAAAAAATGACCAGACTTCAAAAAGGTTCTATTTCAACTGAAACGTTGCCAGCCACATTATGGGCTAATAAAGGTCGGGGTTTTTTTTTTTTTTTTTTTTTTTTTTTAATTCATAGGAGTGCTGCCATCTTTATTTTTTCTCTCTCTCTGTCTATCTCTATATATCTATCTAATGTATAATTGTGCTGCTAGTATTATTAATATTTTTATTTGCTATATAATGTGAGGAATTATTTTATAGTTATTATTGTTATTATATGTAAGTAATAATTATATATCAAGTATTTGTCCAAGCTTAAATTCTAAGACCAAAAAGGATCACATATCACAATATAATAATTACAAATACGATTCAAGACAGTTGTACTCGTAATTAATATATAATAAGACAGTGACCAAACTGCATGGTCAGATGTACATTGTATGCGTCTTAGCAAGTTATAGAATATGACACATCAGGGACAATTCTGGTCAGTTACTATTTTTGAGTTTAATTTGCAATTTAACATCAGAACAATAGTTTGGAAATGTGAATGAGTGATCGTACAGATATATCACAGGCAAAGTGAAATTATAATCCGGTCGGCTGGTAAACCTCATAATCAAAAGAGATTTCTTTCTGGACAAAGGATGTAGCACGATAGTGTCAGGCAAATATATAAGATCTGATACATTGGAATAATTGCTGTCCATTTAGGAACGATTTTCAGACTATCTATCTATCTATCTATCTATCCTATCTATCTATCTATCTACCTACCTACCTATCTATCTACCTATCTATCGATCTATCTATCTATCTATCTATCTATCTACCTATCTATCTATCTATCTACCTATCTACCTATCTATCCTATATCTATCTATCTATCTATCTATCTACCTACCTATCTATCTATCTATCTATCTATCTATCTGTATCATCCGTGTGTCCATCATCTTGTCTTGTTTTGACATTTCCTTTACCCTATTGCTCAAAAGAGCTTTTTATAATCAGAAAAAAATAATAAATAATAATAATAATAATTTATATTCTTTATACTGTATTTTGTTTCTTAAACTGGACTAGTAAAAAAAATAATAGCAATCATTTACAATTGTCAATAAATTTTATTTCTAAAAACATGAAAAATAAACTTTTCATGCTATTTTACTTAATACAATAAGTAGCATATCACAGACATTTCCAAATATGATTAAAATATTAATATTTCTCAGTTATACATAAGGCAATTCGGCTAAAAATAATAATCTACACCAGTTGTCCGGTATCAGGTGATCAGACTGAGATTGTATAAATTATAATGTAGGGCTTTGTGCTTTTCGATTCCTTGGTACTTGATAATGTTCAGTCTTCTTGCTGTTGTTTTGTACTTCCACCTTTTTCTGCTGTAAAATATAAGATTATTTGGTGAATTTTAATTTTCTTTCAGCATTTGAGTTTCTGTAATTTTAAAAGTACAGAAAAAATCATATCACACAGCATAGGGCCATGTTTGCACTTGCAGATATGGTGCAGAAATATTCGACATCAAATCTGCACCTTGTGGTAGAAAAATGTACCAAAAAATGCATGCGTTTTTGGTGCCTTTTTGGAACGTTTTTGCGCCATGCATTTTTCTTAAAGAAGTCAGTGGTGGAAAGGCTACAAACGCAGGGAAAAAAACTCACCAACAATTGACATGCTGGAAATGATTTTCTGCACAAAATCTGCAAGGATAAAAGAAGCAACATGTGCACAAAATGTCAGAAAAAAATATGTACTGTGCGCACACAGCCTAAAGAAGGAAATGATCTGTTACAATAGTGCATAGGTAGATAACAACCCCTAGCAAAATAATGGACTCCTGTCGGAGAATAATTTTAAGGCTGTATGCCCATGTGGTTTTTTTTATGTGTTTTTCCTTGCTTATTTTAATCAATAAAAGCAAGAAAAAAGCATCCCAGCAAAGTCTATGAGAATCATGACTTGCTGTGCACATGCTGCTTCTTTTTTCCTTGCAGATTTTGTTGCTGAATAAAGAAGCAGCATTTCAATTGTTTATGCATGTTTTTTCTGTGTTTCTATAATGCTGCATTGCTTTATCACTACAGTGGATTATATCGCAGCATTTTGCCTCACACACCATGTGTACAGCATGGTGTGTGAGGGTCTCCGTAGCTCAGTAACCTGCGGTTGTCATCGTGATGACCCAGGATTACTATAGCAGTGATCGGGTACCTGGGATCACATTACAGGGACCTGCTCGCCTAGAAGAAGTAAGTGATTCCTCTCCCTGCCTCCTGAATACTGCAATCGCACTGAACGCAGCATTTAGGGGGTTAAACTGCCGGGAGTGTCACGGGCACTGCTTCGGGCAGTGAGAACCAGGTCCCGGCTGTAACATCAGACAGAGACCCAGCAGCGATCGTGGGGTAACAATGACTAAAAAAAGCACAAAAAGAGGCAAGGAAAAACGCAAATTAAAAAAGGCTCAAACGCAATAAAAAATGGGCGTTTGTTCAGCTGCTATTTTCCTGCCAAAACATGCTTTATATGCAGAAAGGAAGCACACAAAAATGCAATATATGCACATAGCCTTAAACTCGCTGGGTATATTGTCTCAGTGCTTTTTATTCTTCAATCAATATTTTATGCTTATTTTAGGCATTTATGTATCTTGCGCACCAACTAGACATGGAAGCTCTATGGGTCTTACATTTTTTTATATACCCAGCTATAATATAGCGCTTTTCATTCTCACTCAATAAAAAATACAATGGGTATTTAGACACTGTGGACTTTACCCATTGGATGGAAAATGTAAATCTTTACATTTCTAAAGCTTTACATTTTGCATGTAGTTTCCTTTAAAAAAGGTTTTAGGGGTATGTCATAACTTAATTTAGTTTAACATGATGCAATAGATGATGCTGAGGTTTTACTGTTGCCAAGTTGCTTTCCTCTTCTCTATTGTCAGCATGGCAGCATTGGAGATGGGCCTACACTGCCTAACATCTATGAAAATGGACATGGAGTTATCCCTCTGTGCGTCCCCAACAATCTGTCCATCAAAGGCCCCCTTCACATGCACGTGTCTCCGGTATGTGCTAGATCCGTGCCCGCATGTACCGGAGACACGGACACACGTAAACCCATTAAAATCAATGGGTTTATGTGCATGCACGTGTGCAGCCATTGGCCCGTGCCTCCATGTGGAGCAGACGGGAGGCCATGTGCTCCATACGGAGGCATGTCCATTTTTCTCCAGCAGCATGGGTGTCACACGGCCCGCACACGTACCACACAGATGTAGTGTGGATGTGGTCCCGTGTGACACGCGCCGGAGAAACACGTGTCAAAGAAAAAAATAACAAATCTTTACTCACCTTCTCCTGCCCTCCTGTCTCTGCCCCTGCTGTCACTTGCTGCCGACCACCGCTCATTATGCTAATTGAATATTCACTTCACTGCGGCGGAAGCAGCAGCAGCGGGGAGTCGGCAGGGCTGGAGACCGAAGTTCAGTACCACGAACAGCGACGCCAGGGACAGGTGAGTTGAAAGTTCTTGTTTCTCCGTGTGTTATCACAGATAACACTCGGAGAACACACGTAGTGCCATAAACATGGCACGCGGAGGTGAAAACGCACCTTTAACACGTCCGTGAAACATGTGCGTGATTTTCACGGACATGTGAAGGGGGCCTAAGGCTGTATGCACACGTTGCGTCATGTCCCTGCAGAAATTTCTGCTGGGACATGATGCACATGTGCGCGTCAAATCACTGCAGAAACACTGCACAATGAATGCAGTGTTTCTGCAGAAAAAATGCCGATTTCATGTGCTCTGGATGCAGCCTCTCCCATAGACAGAGCGGGACCTGCATCCAAAGCACACAGAATAATTGACATGTTGCTTTTTAGAACACAGCGATTTGGAACAAAATGTTGGCATACAAATCGCTGCGCTTTCAAACGCAACGTGCACATGGAATATGCACAATCTTCATAGATTGTGCAGGGGACGCAGGTCGCATGCATTTACGCTGCGGTGCAATACGCAGCGTAAATGCATGAAATTCGACAATGTGCACATGAGCCCTTAGATTACTCAAGTTCTCACATTAACACCCAAGTGACATAGAGCCGTGAGCCAACCGGCAAGAAGTCTTGGCAGCATTTACACCATGTTTGTTTTCTACCTCTTGCTACTATAATATTCTTTACAACTTATTGAATAAATTGAAGTAATTTAAAATTTGGCCAATAATTAAAATGTTTAAATTTTGTGTTTTTATGTCGTTCACTCCTGTCCACAGACTAACCTGAGACCAAGCATTGAATTCATGGAGGAGTTTTTACCAATCCTGGTTTGTAGCAATTGAATTTGGAATCTTGCTGTAAAATACCGGAACTCTTAAATATTCCAGTGCACCCTCCCCATTATGTTGTTACTCTGTCCCAGGATCACCTGTACAGAAATGTTACATTTTACAAGAATCTATATGGCTCTGCCGCAGTAAACTCTGCTCATATTCTAACAGTCGTTCCATCAGTTATCGCCGACAAGTTTTTCTGTTACGAACATTACTGATCAGTAACGTTATCTGATGTATAACAGCACATGTATAATTGAGAAGTAACTGCACCCGATATGTTTCTCTAACAGTTGCTTAGTTTTCAAGGTCCCTTGACAAGATATCAATCAAGACAGGAGATCTGTCGAGGAATTGAGTAAAACCATTTATTCATCTTGGGTGGCTGCGCCTGCAAACTACGAGACTTCTATAAGTATCAAATGCATTGTTGTTTTGATAGCCGAGAGCGGCTCTGGACACTGCCATTTATTCCAATTAGCATAGGAGGATCCTAATCTTGGTTATGCTTTAATAGGAGACATTAACAAGGTTGATCCTGTATGTTAAATATATTTTATGCAATCAGGTATTTAAACCCCTTCTTGACCTATGACATACCGGTACATCTTAGATCATGTCTGATTTAATCAGCTGACATGTGCAGGTAACAGGCACAGGTGGATCGGCGATCCACCCACGCCTGTTAACCAATAAAATCCCGCTTCACTGGGTGCCAATAGTTTGTCATGACAGTCGGGGGGGTCATCTGATGACCCCTGTCGCTGTCATGATGTAGTTCCTGTGAACGCCTGCTGAATGCCAACATTCACAGATAATCAGTATTTCTGCTTCTCAGAAGGATGTAGGAGCATCACTCTGTACAGGAGAAGCGATCGGAGTATATCAGCTTAAAGTCCCCTAAAAGACTAATAAAAACAATAAAAAGTGTAAAAAAAATAATAAAATATGAAAAAATGAAAATAACCCCACAAGTTCAAATTTACCCCTTTTGCCCCATTGAAAATAAAACAATAAAATAGTACACACATTTGGTTCCGCTGCACGCCAGAATTAAGTTTTTTTGGTAGACGCAACATTGCAATAAAATACAACAAGAGACAATCAAAACATTGCATCTACCCAAAAATGATATAATTAAAAACATCAACTCAGGACGCACAAAATAAACCACCTAACAGCCCCAGATCCAGAAAAATGAGAATGTAACGTTTCTCAGAAAATGACGACAAAAGCATAATTCTTTTTTTTTTGACAAATTTAAAAAAAAAATAAAAAAACATCATCACTAAAATAAAGAAAAACTATACATTTTTGGTATCTGCAAATTTGTACTAACCTGGGGAATCATAATGCAAGGTAAGTTTTACCATATAGTGAACATGGTAAACGAAAGATCCAAAAAACCATTGTAAAATTGCACTTTTTTTTTGTAATTTCATCGCTTTTAAAAATTTTTTCTCATGTTCCAGTACAATATGTGGCAGAATGAAAGGTGTCATTCAAAAGTAGAGCTTGTCTTGCAAAAAACAAGCCATCATGTGGCTATGTTAAAAGGAAAAATAAAAATGTTATGGCTTTTGGAAGAAAGGAAGGAAAAAACGAAAATGAAAAATGAAACATCACTGGGTGGTGAAGGGTTTAACAAACACATGTTTAATGCTTCACAACAACAGCAGAGACACAATTCATAGTCCTGTAATTCGTTAAGTCAATGACCATGTATACCAATTTTTATAATGATCTAGAAGCAGCTTTTGTGTGGTCTGGAATTACAGGGCCTTCTGCACAATTCTACTGCCATTGTTGTGATACATGAGCTGGTGACAATGTTGCTTTTATTGCAGTTTTTTTAATATTAAGTTCATTTAAAACATAAGTTTAATTTTATATATATATATATATATATTAATTTGCTTTTAACAAAAAATATCAGTCTTATACGGTAAGATATATTCTTGACCCCTTTTCAACTTCCCTTTTAAGGCATTTGCAAGGTGCACAACTGTTGAACTTACCTACCAAAGAGCCCAACTGGTTAATTTACCTACCAAGTTGCCCAACTGGTGAACTTACCTATGAAGGTGCCCAATTGGTGGACTTAGCTACTAAGGTGGTCAACTGGTAAACATACCTACCAAGGTGCCCAACTGGTGAACTTACCCACCAAGGTGCCCAACTGGTGAACTTACCTACCAAGGTGCTCAACTGGTAAACTTACCTACCAAGGTGTCCAACTGGTGAACTTATCTACCAAGGTGGTCAACTGGTAAACATACCTACCAAGGTGCCCAACTGCTGAATTTACATACCAAGGTGCCCAACTGGTGAACTTACTTACCAAGTTGATCCACTGGTAAATTTACCTACCAAGGTGCCAAACTGCTGAATTTACGTACCAAGGTGCCCAACTAGTGAACTTACCTACCAAGGTGATCCACTGGTAAATTTACCTACCAAGGTGCCAAACTGCTGAATTTACGTACCAAGGTGCACAACTGGGGAACTTACCTACCAAGGTGCATCTAGTCACTGAAAGCAGTAGAAACGCTGTGATACATCCTCATCAATGAGTTTCATGTTCATTGACCTCATCTGATATTTTTCATGCAAACTGATCAGAAGTGCCCTTATTAATAGACGCATCCCATGATCAGTATGTGTGAGGGGAACCAGCAATATAGTTGAGGTTGTTAAGCCTTCACTGATTTCACTTTGTGTCTCAAAAGTGTAGCTAGACTGTACTTCATATAAGGAAAGGGTCCAATCATTGCTCTTACGCTGGATGTAATTGCTCTGGCCAGGAGAGAGTAGTTTGTTGGTATCCCATTGGCATCTAGCTACTGATGCCTATTAGTCCTCCTGATTGTGTCCCTTTCATGCTCTATAAACTACTTGACTATATATGACTATTCCCTGTAAAACTATGGTCAGAGGGCAATATTAAAGGGGTTTTTCCATGTTCAAAGTTCATTTTAATCAATAGATCTTGGAATAATAATAAGTTCCACAATTTGATGTCTTTAAAAAAAATGTTCCTCTCCTGAGATAATCTTATATATGTGTCCCTGCTGTGTACTGTGTAATGGTCGTGTCTGATCGTACAGGGACATGGTCTGATCATAACACATATACTGGGCAGGGGAGGAAGTAAAGAAGTATACAGATAAGCCAGCATGGGATCGCAAACAACTTTATATTTGAGGCAAAACATTTTTTATCCCCTTCCGGCCAATGCCATTTTCCATCTTTGCTTTTTTGTTTTGTCCTCCCCTTCTTCCAAAAGCCATAACTTTTTATTTGCAGCTATATAGCCATACGAAGGCTTGTTTTTTAAGGGGTGAGTTTTAATTTGGAATGACACCAATCATTTTGCCCTATAGGGTACTAGAATAGGAGAAGAAAATCCAAGGGTGGTGAAATTGCAAAAAAAGTTTAATTCCACAATGGTTTTGTTTTTTTTTTATTTACCATGTTCACCGTATGAATATAGTAAAGCTGACCCGGCAATATAATTTCTCAAGTTAGTAGGAGTAAGTAAATACCAAACTTTGTATAGTTTTCTTTTTATTTAAGTGGTGGGAAAAAATTCTGAATTTTGTAAAAAAAAAATGACGCTTTTGGCTCCATTTTCTAAGACAAGTGACGTTCTCATATTTTCGCGATCTGGGGCTCATTGACGGCTTACTTTTTGCATCCTAAGCTGACATTTTACTGTTTCAGCGACCAAAAAGACAGTAATTCTGGCATTTCGATTTTTTCTCATTACTCCCTTTATCAATTGGATTCATTTATTTCCCATTTTGATAGATCAGGCATTTCTGAACACGGCGATACCAAATATTTGTATTTTTATTGTTTTTTTTTTCTTAATGGTGCAAAAGAAGGGGTGATTTGAACTTTTTTTATACATAGATACAGTATTTTTTAAAAAAATCCAATTTTTATTCCATTTACTAATTCCCTTAGAGTACTTGAAGCTGCGCTCATGCAATCTCTTGTGCTATACAAAGCAGTGCATCAGCATCAGCACCACTCTGTACAGCAGAAATCAGCATCTCCTATGAATGCTAGTTCACAGCTGGAATTCACAGGAAGATCATCATGACAGACACGGGGACATTAGCTGCCCCCCCCGGCTGTTATAACAACCCATCAGTGCCCCGCAATCATGTCATGGGGCCACCGATGGAAGTGGGGAATGACACACTCCCAGCCGGCATGCGTTAAGTTCCATTGTGAGAGATTGACAGCAGAATTTAACCAATTAACAGGAGCGGACAGATCTCTGATCCACCCTTGCCTGTTAGAGGCATAAGGTGGCTAATTAGTTCAGTTGACATGTGCAGGGGAAGATGTGGGCTTAGTATGGAAGCCCGTATGAAAGTCAGGGAGCCAATATAGGACTTACAAGTACGTAAGGGGTTAAAAACAGGCAGGCAAAATATTTTACCTCACAGAAAGAATCAGCTATGTTCCTGTGCTGTAATGTTTTTATACTATTTTGCTTCTTCCTCTGCCTAGGAGCTGTGGTATGATCAGACCATGTTCCTGTACGGTCAGACACGGTCATTACACAGTACACAGCAGGGACTCAAATATAAGATTATCTCAGCACAGGAACATTTTTTTTAAAATATATCCAACTGTGTAAATTATTATTATTATTATTCCAAATTTATTGAATAAAATCAACTTTTAAATGACCTTTGGTTGTGTGGAAAACCCCTTTAAATGTACTAGCTACCAGTCTGACAGCTCAATCGACGTTATCAGCTTCTGTGGTCCTCTGCTGCTGTTCTTCCTCGTATATGAGAACAGAAATCAGACAAATATTGAATTCAGTGAATTAGCATATGTGTTTTTTATATTTTTATTTAAAAGCTCATTAACCCTTTACAACATCTTACAAAGTTTTCCTCACACTGAAAGAGTTATTCCCAAAACATTAAAGACTTCACTTATGTTTACAATGGGTGAAACATACCAGATTCAAACCTTTAGGCAAAAGAAAGTGTTTCATATACAAAACCATAGGAGTATTTACAGATAATTGGGATTGTCAAATGCTTCAGTATAATGACAAAGTGCAGAGATCTCCCCTAAATTTAACAGGCTTGCTGCTTCTTGGTTTTTTTGGCTGTTTTGCCCCAAGGGCTTGTGTTCCAGGGACAGGACAAATTAGACTCTAACTTTTCTAACATGGGAGGGATCCTGTGATTTTAATATTTTCATTTTAGTCACACATATGGATTTTATTTCAAACCGCAGCCACACACACACACAGATAAACATTAGAGACAAAAAATCCAGTTCTGCAAATGCTGAATTTTTTTCTTTTTTTTGTTAGGGTAACCCAGAGAGTACAGTAGTTTTAGTATGTCCGCTTTAAAAGATTGGAGCAATTTGAAACCTGTTAATCCTTATAGCTTATGCCCTACAGTCGTTCTTCAACAATAAAATGCTTGGCAGAATGAAGATAGACTCATTTACTTATGGGTCTACATTGAAAAATATAGAAAACATTTTTTTTTCAAATTGTACAGGTAAATTATGATGTAGATGGGGCATAGGGCATGACTTCATTGTTTAATGTTAAATTCACTCTGAAGACCAATTAGAATTGGACAATTAATTATATATGCATAATATATATATGCATGTGTGTATGTATATATATATATTTTTATATATATATATATATATATATATATATATATATATATATATATATATATAGTTAATTGTCCAATTCTAATAATTGGTCTTCATAGTGAATTTAACATTAAATATGTATAACAATAAATATCTATATATATATTTATTTATCTATATCTATATATATATATATATATATATATATATATATATATATAGAGAGAGAGAGAGAGAGAGAGAGACATTATATATATATATATATATATATATATATATATATATATATTTATATATAAAAAACACCTTGGATTAAGAGTAACTTGGTTTAAGAGCGTTTTGCAAGACAAGCAAAGCTTTTTAAAAATGTGTAACTTGGTTTAAGAGCAATGCTTTGCAATAAGAGCAAATACTCACAGTGCACACTTCCGTTTCCATCCTTTCACTGTGCTCTGATCCGCTCTGGAGGTAAATTTCTGTACATATGTACTGTTCACAGTATACCATTGTACAGTACAGCATATGCTATATAGGATGTCTATCAATTTGCATTTGTGTATACAGTATTGTACTTTCTTATTGATAACCAGTGCAGCACATTGCTTGTACTGTACCTCCCAAACACCAATAATTCTATTGTAAGCTAATGTGCAGTTTAATTTGTTTTGTGTTTTTTACTGTACTGTATTTTGTATTAGTGCACTGCAATAATTTTATATGAATACAGTACATTATATTGTATTACTGAAATAAGTTTGTATAAATACTGTAAATATTTTTGGGTTGTGGAACAAATTGTCTGAGTTTCAATTATTTCCAATGGGAAAATTCGCTTTGATATAAGAGCAACTTGGTTTAAGAGCAGACTCGCGGAACCAATTATCCTTGTAATCCAAGGTTCCATTGTATCATGTTTTTGCCTAGCTAAATGGGTAATTGAGGAATTAATTTGATCAATTTAAATTGATTTTTATACATATATTCCTAAAGACTGTTTTCTGTGAATATAAACTACTATATGTTTTTTATCTATGTGTATGTATTTTATAATAGTTATTTTATGTATTTTTTTAGGATTTTACATGTTCTTGAATTATATACTATGTACTGCAACACATTTTAATATCCAATGAAATATGAAATAAAATAAAATATTCTTTTATTAAATGACTGTTTGACCAGATATACTGTAGTTTCTTTTCATTAATTAAAATGTAAGTGGCTGTTATATTTACATTTTTAGATTGATTATATATTTTTTTACAAATACATTCAACTTCATAAACTTTTTCTTGTAATTCCAAAGTATAACCATACTTTATTCGCTTTGTGCTTGTTTTAATATTTGTTAATAATAAGAAGCATCCAGGTGACCAGGATGAGGCGCCTGCTCAGTGCGAAACCTCTGTTGTCCGTACATAGTAGTATGCCATTCACTATCATGCTTCTATTTTTAATTACTTGGTAATATAGTCTTCTGAAGTTTATGCATGGGTAAGTGACGCAGTTTACTTCCTTTTCAATATATTAATAATAACAGGTGTCCAGGGGACCACGATGAAGCGTTTGCTCAGTGCGAATCATCCGTACATAGTAGTATACCATTCATTACCATGCTGCTATTTTTAATTACTTGGTAATAAAGTTTTCTGAATTTTATGCATGGGTAAGTGCCACAATTGCTTCCTTTTAAATATATTAATTATAACATATTTTACATAGCAGAGCAGGCTATTATCAAAGTGGTTTGAGCTTTGTTTTTTGTTTCCTGCATATGTTTACATATACAATTACGATCTTTTTTTAATTGCTATTTTTTTTTCAATTAAAGCTATGGATAAGATATATCTGTAATATATTTGTATAAAGTGGAATTTTTGTTTTACATATAGTAAGAACAACATTTTCTCCAAATTCTTCCCCCAGTAATAAAACTTACATATAGGAACAAATCTAAGGTAGATGAAAAAGTGCAATAGGGATTTATCCAATGGTGATAAGATAGGGTATCTCTTCACCTGATGTGGTTGTGTATGACACAACTACTGCAAGATATATAGTGGGTGTCTCAGACCTACTGGTGAAAACACCAGAGACAGATGAATGGGAATAAATGTGGTTCCTCTGTGTTGCCATAGATGATCTGATGGGATGAGTCCAGAATCATAAAATATTCAGTATGGTTTATTTATCAATGCTTTTCAACTCACTCATGTCTCTTCATCAGGAAAAAAACATAATTGTGATGATGAGAACCCGGGTGTAATATGACACCAAACCACTAGGTGTCACCAGGCACACTAGTAGAGTGGATCTTTCGGGTTTGTACAGACACACCTAGTGAGGGGCAGTCAAACAAGCCAGGAGTCAAAAGCCAGGAGATAAGACAAAAGCAATGAGCAGAGCTGGAGTCAGGGGATGGGTCGGGGTTGGTAAACAGAGAGGTCACGTAAGTACAATAGAGCGAGCAGAGCCAGAGTCAGGGAACGAGCCGGGGTCTGTAAACAGAGAGGTCACACAAGTTCAAAGAAGCGAACAGAGCTGGAGAGGACAAGGGGACAGGGGACAAGCCGAGGTCAGGGAGTCAGGGAATCAAGTCATTAGGTAAGGAGATGGGAGGGGAACAGTGGAACTAGGTAGTGGGACAAGATGAGGTCAGACTCTTACGGGAACCAGAGACGTGCAATGCAAAACAGGAACTATCACTGGTGGCATTCTGGGTGAAACAGCTCCCAGATAAAGCGGGGCAATCACCCGGAACAAGACTCCAAAGAACAGATCCCTCCAACACTACACAGGACTTGACCGTGAACTGGGGAAAAATATGAGGCCCAGCATAGGATCTGTAGAAGAGCACAGCACCACTGGGCAGAATCATGACAATAATAATGATTATAATAACCATTATTATGTATTTTCCTGATGAAGAGGCGTGTGTGCCTTGAAACACATTGATAAATAAATCATTCAGAATACTTTATGATCCTGGATTTATCTCATGTGGTCAATTATGGAAGCAGAGGAATCACATATATTCCCATTCAAAACTTACCTAAGAAACTGGATTTCCCATGAAAATAGTTCTAGTTGCTATGCTGATCATGGACTGATGTAAAACTCTGTACTTAATGGCATCTAACAAAGTACAATATAGGTAATAGGTAAAATATGTACAGCAATAGTAGCTTTAAGTAGTTAAACACACGCAGAGATGACTGGACAATGGATCTGTCTGAGACTAATGTGCAAATATTTATTATGCATAAATTGGTCTTTATCTGAGATCAAATGTCTGTTTTTAAGTGAAATCAGGAGCGGTTTAACTTTTTATAAATAAAGTGGATATGAATGTTTGCAATGGAATATATGACATCTTATGACTACTCACTGTTTTAATAATCAGGTCTGCATTACTTTAAATCTCTCCAGCTAATGACATTACCAACTATTTCCATCACAACTGCATGATGTTTACCAGCTGATGCAATTGTGATTTTTTTTGTACATATTTTCATAAAAAGTATATATCCTATGAGACCCTTTATATAGTGTTCCATTTATACTTTATACCTTATAAAGTGCCTTTGAGAACAAGGATGTCAAGTGAGTAACAACATAAATATGCATGTGTGGCTATTGAAGTCAGTCTGTCAGTTCAATATGCTGCACTATGAAAGGACAATATTATACAGACATATATGTGGACTCCTAATACCTTAAAGTACTCAAAAACTTTGTAGTGCTGCTATGATCATTCATATACTAAGAAGATGGGGAGGTGGGTGGTAAAGATGTAGGGAAGCTGGGAGGAGCTCTCATTAAGGAATGCATCAGACTCCGTAACATTGACCCCGATTCATCAAGATTGGCTGTCTTGATGAGGGGAACCTTTGCAGCCAGATGCAACTGATTCATTAGGAGCCATGTGCCCAATGGTGTAACTAGAGTTGGATGGGCCCTGGTGCAAAATTTGGACCTGGGCCCTGCCCCCTTATGTTGGTCAGATGTATGTTTATGTATGTATACATTTAGCGTTCTAAATCCTATACAGACATATGAGTTACCCCTCATTTTATAGTAATCTCCCCCACCCTGTTCTAATGTCCCCCATGCTGGGCTCCTTCCTCGTAAATATGGGACACCCCATCCTGGTATATATGTCCCCTGTCCTTGTATGTATGTCCACCACCCTGGCATATACTTTCCCCTATCCTTATATATGTCCCCCATCCTAGTATATAATGTCCCCATTTTATCCCACATCCTGGTGTATACATAACCACATCCTGGTAAAAATGTATATATGTCCCTATCCTGGTATATATGTCCCCATCTTGGGCACCTCCTGGTATGTACTGTCCCCCTCCTGGTATATAATGTCCCCTTCCTCGTCTACAGTCATAGCCAAAAGTTTTGAGAATGCTACAAATATTAATTTTTACAAAGTCTACTGCTTAAGTTTTTCTAATGGCACTTTGCATATACTCCAGAATGTCATAAAAAGTGATCAGCTTAACAGCAATTACTTGCAAAGTCAATATTGGCTAAGAAAATGAACTTTAACCCCCAAAACACATTTCAGCATCATTGCATTCCTGCCTTAAAAGGAGCAGCTAATATTGTTTAAGTGATTGTTCCATTAACACAGGTGTGGGTGTTGATGAGGACAGGGCTGGCGATCAATCAGTCATGATTAAGTAAGACTGACACCACTGGACACTTTAAAAGGAGGCTGGTGCTTGGTATCATTGTTTCTCTTCAGTTAACCATGGTTATCTCTAAAGAAACACGTGCAGCCATCATTGCTCTGCACAAAAATGGCCTAACAGGGAAGAATATCGCAGCTACAAAGATTGCACCTCAGTCAACAATCTATCACATCATCAAGAACTTCAAGGAGAGAGCTTCCATTGTTGCCAAAAAGGCTTCAGGGCGCCCAAGAAGGAACAGCAAACGCCAGGACCGTATCTTAAAACTGTTTCAGCTGCGGGATCGGACTACCAGCAGTGCCGAGCTAGCTCAGCAATGGCAGCAGGCTGGTGTGAGTGCTTCTGCATGCACTGTGAGGTGGAGACTGCTTGAGCAAGGCCTGGTTTCAAGGAGGGCAGCAAAGAAGCCACTTCTCTCCAGAAAAAACATCAGGGACCGACTGATATTCTGCAAAAGGTACAGGGAGTGGACTGCTGAGGACTGGGGTAAAGTCATTTTCTCAGATAAATCCCCTTTTCGATTGTTTGGGACATCTAGAAAACAGCTTATTACGAGAAGAAGAGGTGAGCGCTACCACCAGTCTTGTCTCATGCCAACTGTTAAGCATCCTGAAACGATTCATGTGTGGGGTTGCTTCTCAGCCAAGGGAATCGGCTCACTCACAGTCTTGCCTAAAAACACAGCCATGAATAAAGAAATGGTACCAGAATGTCCTCCAAGAGCAAGTTCTCCCAACTGTCCAAGAGCAGTTTGGCGCCCAACAATGCCTTTTCCAGCATGATGGAGCACCTTGCCATAAAGCAAAGGTGATCACTAAATGGCTCATGGAACAAAACATAGAGATTTTGGATCCATGGCCTGGAAACTCCCCAGATCTTAATCCCATTGAGAACTTGTGGGCAATCATCAAGAGACGGGTGGACAAACAAAAACCAACAAATTCTGGCAAAATGCATGCATTGCTTATGCAAGAATGGACAGCTATCAGTCAGGATTTGGTCCAGAAGTTGATTGAGAGCATGCCAGGGAGAATTGCTGAAGTCCTGAAGAAGAAGGGTCAACACTGCAAATATTGACTTGCTGCATTAACTCATTCTAACTGTCATTAGAACCTTTTGGTACTCATAATATGATTGCAATTATATTTCTGTATGTGATGTAAACAACAAACAAACACAATTAAAAACCAGAGGGCAACAGATCATGTGAAAATATAATTTTGGTGTCATTCTCAAAACTTTTGGCCATGACTGTATACTGTCCCCCTCATGGTATATATGTCCCCATCCTTGTATCTACTTTCCCTTCCTGGGTCCCTCCTGGTATATACTGTCCCCCTTCTGGTATCTACTGTCCCCCTCCTGGAGTCCTCCTGGTGTATACTATCCCCTGCTTTGCCCCTAGCTTTTACTGTCCCCTTCCTGGTATCTACTGTCCCCCTTCTGTTATATATGTTCCCATCCTGGTAAATATGACTTTGTTCTGTCTAATGCATAAAAAACAACATTGTATTCACTGTCCCTGGCTCCCACGTTGCGCAGCGTCCTCTTGTGTAGCCAGCGCACAGTGTCCGGCAGCTTTCATAGGTGTCAGTGCTGTTGCAATGCATTACTTCATTGCCATGCACCACCCCCAATCTCTGTTTGTCCGGCAGCGTGCATCTCAGTATATGGACCCGATGGGTCTCTGCACTGCGATGCATTTCAGCTGGATGTGCATCCTCGGACTCACATCCAGCTGAAGCAGGGGCGGGTCCAGTGGGCCCCCTGCACCCTCGGGTCCGCTCGTGGTTGCGATACCTGCGACCACAATCGTTCTGCCCCTGAATGTGCCCTTTAATGGATAAAAGGACACCAAGCACAATAGGGTCTTATCCAATGGATAATTAGATTAGGTGAGGGAATTCTGCTCACTTTATGGGGCTCTAAACCCACAACTGAGGATTGAAAAATTGACAAACTGCTGTACTAACCTAAGGAGATCCTTCCTTAAAACCATGCAGGAGGAGGATAGAAGTGGTAGTGTCTGCTGATGGTGCTGTACAGCAGACCAACAAAAATTTTGCAGGGAAAACATGTAGTTTATTTTCTTTCTACATGTTTCGAAGTTAGACCAACTTCTTGATCAAAAGAAACCACAGCAATGAATTAAAAACTGGCATAAATAACTTTAAATAGTTTACAAATTTCAATAAAGGGCACCAATTGAAGTGAGAAACCCCCCTGAAAAGTGCATGTGACTGAGCACTTGTTAAAAATCAATAAAGTTGTAAAAAAGAGAAAGGCGTGAGTGAAATTGGTAAAAATATTAAAGGGGTTATCCAGCTTCTTTTGACTTTTTTTTTATTACCCTATTGGGCTACATTGGGGCAGGTAAGTAGATAGAGACCACTTACCTGCCCTGCTGTCAGCCCCTCTCACCCAACTCAGAGTGGTCATGTGACTGCTCCTGCCGCGATTTTGCTGCTTCCAGTCATTTCATGTCAACATGGGCAGGACCATGTGGACATGCAAATCTGGAACAGCATGTCGCCTCCCTGCTGGGCGGCTACAGTGCAATGAGCCCCGACCCCATTCCCTGCACCCTCCCACACATTCCCCCGCACCCCGTACTCTGCCCACAGCCTCCCCCTGCACTGCTGTGGGGTCCGTCACCTGGGGGAAGGGCCTGGCGGCAGCTGCAGCGGTGTCAGCGCCAGCACCGGGCCCCTGCTCAGGATCGTACATTCAAATGTACCGGCATCACAGATCACAGATGCCGATATATTTGAAAGCGCTGATGAGAAGCAGCGCAGCGCTGCTTCTCATCACTGCCCAGCTGTCTCTGCTCTCTTCAGCACAGCGGTGACGTCACTACTGTGCTATGTCCAGAGCACAGACAGTGTGCGAACGTGCAGGAGCGGCGGGGACCGAGAACGGGTGAGTATGCACTCCCTAGATGTGTTCCCTATGAGGGTAGATGGGGGTCGGTACAGAGCGCTGTGTGTGCGTGCGGTGCAGAGCAATATGTGTGTGTGTGTGCGGTGCAGAGGCCTGTGTGTGTGCGGTGCAGAGCCCTTTGTGTGCGGTGAAGAGCCCGATGTGCGTGTGCCATGCAGAGCCCGATGTGCGTGTTCGGTGCAGAGCCCGATGTGCGTGTGCGGTGCAGAGCCCGATGTACGTGTGCGGTGCAGAGCCCGATGTGCGTGTGCGGTACAGAGCCCGATGTGCGTGTGCGGTGCAGAGTCCGATGTGCGTGTGTGTGGTGCAGAACCATATGTGCATGTGTGTGGTGCAGAGCCATATGTGTGCGTGTGGTGTGCAGAGCCATATGTGCGTGTGCGGTGCAGAGCCCAATGTGGTGTGGGGTGCAGAGCCCGATGTGGTGTGGGGTGCAGAGCCCGATGTGGTGTGGGGTGCAGAGCCCGATGTGATGTGGGGTGCAGAGCCCGATGTGGTGTGGGGTGCAGAGCCTGATGTGGGGCTATTATTTGCAATGCTGTAGTGATAACAGGTCAGGGGAAGAATACTGACATGGAATGTGTGTGCAGGGGGCGGGCAGGGGGCGAGGCTGGACACTGAGATCGGGCGGTGCCAGCTCTGACTGAGGTTTTACACAGGAAGTGGTCAGTTTGCTAGAGCTGAATGAAAACAAAGATCTGCAGAGAATAAAGGGTGAATTCAAGAGGAACAAAAGTTAGAAAACAAAAAATAACAATGTAGGGGTGTTTTATATGACAATACAGCACAGATTAGCTTACCAAAAATGTTTGAGTTTATGTTGGACAACTCCTTTAATAAAGTTATGAATAAAAGATATTAATGTCTGAAGGAGGAGTTTTCTTTCAATAAAATATGGTAATTTCTAAAAAAAAATTATGAAATGTATGTGCATGCTGATAAAAATGTATATGAAATGTAACTAAAATGTTATTTATTTGTGTTGAATTTAAAAAGTTCCATCCCTTCAACTGACAAGTCCTGTCATATGCTTTCTAATGATCAGCGTTTGCCAGCTGAAAGGACAGTGTGAAGCAGTGGCATAAGTTAAGTACCACCACTAGGCAGAGTTCAATTACAATACAGGAAGCAAGGGTGCACAAACAAGGGAATTGCTTTATTAACAGATAGTAAATAAATGCATAAGTCAATGGTGTAGTTTAGTTTTGCAACTGTATAGTCAACAAACTGCAGATTTTAGCTGGGCGGCACCAAAACTGTGTCACCCCAACTGTTACAAGTGTAAATCAATGGTAAAGTTTAGAAGAAGACTTTACTTAGAACTGCACTGAACTAACAACTTAACTGGCCTCTGCTACAAAGGCCACGTGACTACCGTGCTCTGACTACTGACTACTGAGGCCTGCACTATACCCTTTCAAGTCTGCACACTCACGGTACTGTTGAGGGGGAACAAGTCCACTCCCAGGAGCTTGATGCCGCGATGCTCCATTAGCCCGTCAGTGCACACTTTCCTTCAAGGATCGGCATGAACTTCTCTTCTTCCACAGACTTTGGGTTCTTTGACTCTTCCAGATACTACCTATTCTATTCTATGGGATAGCTGACCTCAGGAGCTTCTCAGTCCGATATTAGCTCGAAGGCTACCAGGGCTCTGCCACAGTCCAACTCTCAGTCTTTCTCACAACTAGGCACCGCACTTCTCTCCCAACCACCGTTCTTGGACACTTCTCAGGCGACATCTCCTTTCACACTCTATCAGGTGATCCAACATATCCTGTTCCTGCCCTAAACTTTTCTTCCACTCTTACTCCTCTTCACACGCTTTTTAGGCAGTGTTTGTTCAACTACACAGTTCGGAGGGGGAGCGCTGACTCTGCCGGCTAGTCCACAAAACACAGAACACAGGGGACCACTGTCTCAAAAAGTCACAGCATGCTTATACGTTCTTAGGGGCGACACACCTACAGGTGCTTCAAAATATCAGCAGGATCCAGGCAGAAGGAGAGAGTAAGTTCTGATCTCAGCAGAAGTGCTCAGACACTCACTGAGAGGCAGCTCTGCACCCAACAATGATGTACGCTGCTTTATTTTTCCAATTGTGGTTCCACATCAGAAGCAGTAGTGGCTGCAACATAACAAAGGAATATAACAGCCACACAGATATTAGCTTTCAGAAGCGGAGCAGGTAATAGAAGAAGTGATGAGCAGACCCATGGATATTTGGGTCTGCCAAATCAGCATGAATTAAATGAAAAATCAGGTTTGGCAAATGAACTTGACACGAATTTGACCCCAAACAATGGATCCCATACAAGTCAATGCGGATGAAAAGTTCGAGGGCCATAGTAAGTGCTAGTGGGCTGGAAATGAAGGTAAATAGCATTAAGAGCAGGATAGTTTTACATACCGTGTTTCCCAGTAAATGGTTAAAGCATGACATACTTACTCCACTGAGTGGCTGTAATACTGTTTCCGGGTCCGCTCATTACATCTCATGCATATTCACTGATTCCCCCGCCGATACTCTGTGTTAGTGTCTGTGATTGGATGCAGTCTGCTATGCTATACATGTCCCCCACCCTGTGTCCACATCTGTGATAAGTTGCAGTTAGTTTGCTGTATAGTAGTGTAAAAAGAAATAAATTATAAAAAAAAATGACTTAGGCTCCCGCCCTATTTTGAAAGCCAGCGCGGGTAAAACAATGGCTGCAAGTTGCAGCCCCCATCTGTGAGCTTTAACGTGGCTGGATATCAAAATAGAAAGGGAAAAAAAGATGTAGGGTCCCCCTATTTTTTATATCCAGCTGTGGTAAAGCAGACAGGTGGGGGCTGGAATTATCAGGATGGGAAAAGCCATGGATATTGGCCCCCCTGCCTAAAAATACCAGCCTGCAGCTGGCCAGAATTGTTCCATCCATTAGATGCGACAATTTCTGTGCTTTACCTGGCTCCTCCCGATTGCCCTGGTGCAGTGGCAATAGGGGTAATATAAGGACAGCTGTGATTTGTCAGCTGCCATCAAGCCCTGGATTAGTAATGGGAAGGGGTCTATGAGACCCCCATTACTAATCATGTAAGTGAAAAGAAATAAAACTCAAGCACCGCAAAATCCTTTATTTGAAATAAAATACACACTCCCTCTTTCAACTGTTTATTAATTCCCAAAACACTCTTGCAGATCCAATGTAATCCATGCAAAGTCCCATGATGAGCCCAGCTCTGCTACATACTGTAGTTGCAGTGCGCAGGCAAATTAGAGAGCATGACCGCTCGCTGCAGCTTTAGGCAGACACTGAGCCACAGCTGTGAGCGGTGACGTCACTGAGTTTACCTGCATTAAGGAATAATGTTTGGAACACCATTCTATGTCTGAACTGGGTGCAAAAAACCTAAAAAAACATCACTATGGGGAGATAAGGTATGCACACCAGTGACTATGGAAGGGGAATACATGTAATAGCAGAAACTGCTGTGTGAATACTGACATGAAAAATTCAATAGCTATATGTATAGAATGAAATGTGAAAAATGGAACCTGCATTACTGCCATGAATATATGAATAAAGAGAAATTTAGCTACTGAATTGATCAATGCAATAGAGCCCCAACACTATGCCAAAGTATTTCTCTACGTTGGGGTCCCTAGCTTGTGTGTGTCCTCTCATGCAGTTAAAAAACTTACCGTGTATGGGAAGCTGAGACCCAGGCTATATATACGATGTGGATTGGCAATAGGTGTGTATGGGGAGGGTTCACAAACGAAAAACTACTAACATTAAGGAATAACGTTTGGAACACCATTCTATGTCTGAACTGGGTGCAAAAAACCTAAAAAAAAAATCACTATGGGGAGATAAGGTATGCACACCAGTGACTATGGAAGGGGAATACATGGAATAGCAGAAACTGCCGTGTGAATACTGACATGAAAAATTCAATAGCTATATGTATAGAATGAAATGTGAAAAATGGAACCTGCATTACTGCCATGAATATATGAATAAAGAGAAATTTAGCTACTGAATTATATATTCATGGCAGTAATGCAGGTTCCATTTTTCACATTTCATTCTATACATATAGCTATTGAATTTTTCATGTCAGTATTCACACAGCAGTTTCTGCTATTACATGTATTCCCCTTCCATAGTCACTGGTGTGCATACCTTATCTCCCCATAGTGAGTTTACCTGCAGTCACAGCTAGAGGTTCCCACGGTTTCCCTCCTGTAACTACAGGTCAACTCACCTCAGGTGACCTCATTGAACTCAGTGACCTTACCTCATGTGAACTCATTGTGTTCAAGGAGACCTGCATCTCCTGGCAGAAAACTACATTTTTTTGCCAAGAGATGCAGATTTGGTGCTAGAAATTATACACCAAATTTCTGAACCAAATCTGCATCTTCTGGTAAAAAAATACTAATCTAAATGCATTTTTTGCCAGGTGATACAGATTTGGTGCAGAAATATTGTGTACAAATTCCAGCACCAAATCTGCAACTTCTGGCAGAAAATAACACAAAAACCGTGGTTTTGATGAAATTTTGGTGTGATTTTCTGCCACGAGATGCAAATTTGGTGCAGAAAACTGTTGCAGACATTTCTGCACCAAATCTTCATCTCCTGTCACAAAACTGCATCTAAATTGATTTTTTTTTGCCAGGAGATGCATATTTGGTGCTGAAATTTATATACCAAATTTGCATCTACTGGCAAAAAAACGCATCTAAACGCGATGCAATTTTGATGTGTTTTTTTGTCAGGAGATGCACACCAAATTCCTGCTCCAAATCTGCATGTAGTTTTGATATGATTTTGATGCATTTTTTTGCAGACCTGCTATAACCAATAACCATGGACCTCTCCAGGCTGAGAATATTAGTCCCAGTGTCGGCTTTATCTTGGCTATATATCAAAACTGAGGGGGTTCGCAGACTGTTTTTTTTTTAATTATTTATTTAAATGATTTAAAAAAGCTGCAGGGGTCCCTCTTATTTTGATAACCAGCCAAAATATCGCGCACAGCTGGGGGCTGCAGCCTGTAGCCATGTGCTTTATTTGCAGTGGGTATCTTTATATGGGGCACCATACTTTTTAATATATTTTTACACTTTATTCGGGCAGCCAGTCAGTGAAGATGCATGAGATGTAATCAGCGGACCCGGAAGCAGTGTTACAGCTGTGCCACGGAAACTGGTAAGTAGAGTTGAGCGATGTTCGAGGTTCGAGGTTTGCTAATTTCATGTTCGAGTGATTTTGGGGGGTGCTCGAGATTGAACTCGAACTCGAGCTTTTTGCTAAAAGCTCGACAGTTCGAGTTCCGTTCAAGAACTGTTCGATCACCAAAAGCAGGGCTTTTTACAGCTAAAGTGTGCTGGGAGCCATCGCTGGCATCCTGCGGTAAGCTGGTAACCAATGTAAATATCGGGTATCCAAGCAAAGCACTTTGCTTGGTAACCCGATATTTACCCTGGTTACGTGTGCAGGCCGACACTTCCCCGTTCGGCTCCGCCCCCTCCTGCACTCAGCATGTACTCACACACACACACTCACACTCACCTGTCCCCAGCCATGCAGTCCCCGGCACTGACGTCCTCAGCGCCACATGGCCCCGCTAGACTCCACTCACCTCATACTCCGCTGCCTGCACACATGGCCCTGCTAGGCTCCACCCACTTCGCACTCCGCTGCCTGCACACATGACCCCGCTAGGCTCTACCCACCTCGCACTCCGCACACATTACCCCGCTTAGCTCCACCCACCTCGCACTCCACACACATTACCCCACTTGGCTCCACCCACCTCGCACTCTGGACACATGGCCCCGCTCGACTCCACCCACCTCGCACTCCTCACACATTACCCCGCTTTGTTCCACCCACCTCGCACTCCACACACATGACCCCGCTTGGCTCCACCCACCTCGCACTCTGCTGCCTTCACACATGGCCCCGCTAGGCTTCACCCACCTCGCACTCCGCACAGATGGCCCCACTTGGCTCCACCCACTTTGCAATCCGCACACATTACCCTGCTTGGCTCCACCCATCTCGAACTCCGCACACATTAACCCGCTTGGCTCCACCCACCTCGCACTCCGCACACATGGCCCCGCTCGGCTCCACCCACTTCACACTCCTCACACATTACCCAGCTTGGCTCCACCCACCTCGCACTCCGCACACATTACCCCACTTGGCTCCACCCACCTTGCACTTCACACATATTACCCCTCTTGGCTCCACCCACCTCACACTCCGCACACATTACCCTGCTCAGCTTACCTGCGGTGATGAAGTCCCACCCTCCCGACCTCAGCGCTGTCACTGTCCTCCATGGCCGCCACTTGTCACATCTCCTCCTCTCGATGCCGACCTGAGTCTGTGACTAGCGATGACGTCACAGGCTCCCGTGATACTTGGCTGTGAAGGCGGCGGTCATTGAAGTCAGTGACAGCTCTGCTATCAGCAGTGCAGGAGATCGTCACCGCAGGTAATGTACCTCGCTCCTGACAGCAGCACTTGTCATGCCCTGCAGTGACCTGGGCTGACCTATTGATGTTAGCTCAGGTCACTGCATTGCTCTCCCAGCCAATGGGGAACATTCTGTTCTTCATTGACTGGGACAGTGACTATGGTATGGATCGTCATGAGAACCCCTTGGATTACAGCAGACCTAGATTTGTTTTTCTTTCTAATAAATTGGTGAAACAGGGAATATTTTGGGGGTGTTTTTTCAAATAAAAATGTGTTTGTCGTCTATTTTTTTTTATTACTGACTGGGTTGCTTATGTCGGGTATCTGATAGACGCCTGACCTCACGAACCCCAGGGCTTGATGCCAGGTAAAATTACACATCTGGTATTAAGCCCATATATTACCCTGTTTGCCACCGCACCAGGGCAACGGGATGAGCTGGATCGAAGCACCAGGATTGGCGCATCTAATGGATGCGCCACTTCTGGGGCAGCTGCGGCCTGCTATTTTTAGGCTGGGGAGAGTCCAATAACCATGCACCTCCCTAGTCTGAGAATATCAGACCCCAGCTGTCCGCTTTACCTTAGCTGTTGATCCAATTTTGGGGGGACGTCAACGTGTTGTTTTTTTAAATTATTTATTTAATTTAAAATAACACCGTGGGGTGCCCTCAGTTTTGGATTACCAGCCAAGGTGAAGCCGCCAGCTGTGGTCTGCAGGCTGCAGCCATCTGCTTTACCCTAGCTGGCAATCAAAAATAGTGGGATCCCTACGTCATTTTTTTTTAAAATGTATTTATTTTTTTGGCTAAATACAAGGCTAAGCACCCCTTAGTGCCACATGAAAGGCACCAAAGGGTGCAAAATTACAAAATGCAGGAGAGTGGGACATGATGTGTCTTTCTGCCATTATAATGACAGAAACGAATGATATGAAGTGTACAAGCAGAGGAAAATCACCAGAGCGCTCTACGCTGTGAAAAGCAGTAGAAAATGGCACAGGAGTGAACATGTGTCCACCTCATGTAGGTTGAAGCTATGGATCATGGGTAAATTTATGTATTTTACCTCCTCCAGTTTTTTTGCAGTACGCAAAAAAAAAACGGAAGGCACACGGATGACAAACAGATGACATATGGCCCGTATACGGAACGGAAACGGATGCCACACGGATGCACCCGTGAAAAAAACGGACTGTTTTTTGCAGACCGCAAAAATGGATCGGTTGTGTTAATGTAGCCTTATTCTGATCTGCCGTTTATAAACAGCAGGCAGAAATAAGTGAATAGCACCCCCCAGCGTCAGAAAATCTCCGGGGTTTCAGGGGTAGCTGAGACCCTGGAGATCATGATTCAGGACGGTTTTTCCGGTCCCCGCTCACGTGATCACAGGTATACACCGTATACCGATGATCACGTTACAGTAAATGACAGCGCCGGTAAAAAATTATTTATCTCCCATCTGGCATGAACAAACATGATAAATCTCCTCCCCGGTCCCCTCCGGTCCCCCGGTGTCGCCAAAGTGCCCCCCCTGACCCCCTCCCAGAAATCCAAGATGGCTGCGCGCACAGCAGCTCCCATCTGGCATCTCCCATCTGGCATGAACAAACATGTCAGATGGGAGATAAATCTCCTCCCCGGTCCCCTCCGGTCTCCCGGTGTCGCCAAAGTGCTCCCTTTTCCCCCTCCCGGAAATCCAAGATGGCCGCGCGCACAGCAGCGCGCCGGCCGCATTCACGCTACTCCTTTGATTTCTGTCGCATGTGCCATGACACATGTGACAGAAAACTCCTCCCCAAGCCCTGCCAGGTCACCCCCTATAACCCCACCGGTGTTCCCCGGTGTCCCACGGTACCTGTGTAGCGTTGATCCCCCGCGGCCCCCTCCTTCACAATAGACACTGCCGCATGCACAGAGTGGCTGTCAGCTCAGCTTCCTGTGTTCAGACACAGTGAGTGGTTTTAACCATGCATCTGTAAGCTACTGCAATGCCCTGCTCATGAGGTAAGGAACATAGTTAATCAGGAGAGCTATACTACATTTCCAAATGGAGGTATTTGATTTTATAGTTGTCCTGCTGAACGACCACCAAACATGAGAGTCTGTTATACGCCACAAGAAAACATGTCTAAATAGCAAGCTCTGTTGTTTAGTATTCATTCAGCTGGATAACTGGACTTAAAGGGGTATTCCATCTCCAAGATCCTATCCCCAATATATAGTAGGTGGAATAACAATAATATCAGCAAATACCAATATTTGGAAATGTAGAATAGTTCTCCTGAATAGGCATGCCCTTACCTCATGAGCAGGGCATTGCAGCTTTGGTAGCAACAGTTACGACATGGACTCTGCTGCTATGTTCCCGGGGAGAGTGGGTGCAGATTCATTTCACCCACACTCCTCACATGGAGGATCTGCACTCCTAGAAAAAGGGGGATATGTTTCATGAGCGTGTTCCCCCATATTCTGGACAGTCCAGAAGTCATCGTGGGACCCCCTTATTTTTTTCCCTTACAATAAATTGGTGAAAGAGGGAATGTTTTGGGGAGTATTTTTTCAAATACATTTTTTTTTGTCTATTTTTTTTGTTAGTACTGACAGTTTGTGATGTCGGGTATCTGATAGACGACATGACATCACAAACTGCTGGGCTTGATGTCAGGTGACCTTACAGCTAGTATCAACCCCATTTATTACCCAGTTTGCCACTACACCAGGGCACGGGATGAGCTGGGGTGAAGCGCCAGGATTGGCGCATCTAGTGGAAGCGCCACTTCTGGGGCGCCTGCGGCCTGCTATTTTAGGCTGTGATGTGCCAATAACTATGGACCTTCCCACCCTGAGAATACCAGACCACAGCTGTCTGCTTGACCTTGGCTGGTGATCCAATTTGGGGGGGACCCTACTTTTTTTTGTAATTATTAATATTTATAAAATAATTATAAAAAAGAGCCTGGGGTGACCTCCACATTGGGTCCCCAACCACGATAAAGCTGCCAGCTGTGGTTTTCAGGCTACAGCCTTCTGCTTTACCCTAGCTGGCTATCAAAAATGGGGAGACCCAACATCATTTTTTTTTAACTATTATTTTAAATAAAAAAAATTAATGGGCTTCCCTGTATTTTGATTGGCAGCCAAGGTAACGCCAGGCAGATGGGGGTGGCAACCCATAGCTGTCTGCTTTATCTGCGCTGAGAATCAAAAATACCGCGGAGCGCTACGTCATTTTTTTTAAAGATTTATTTTTACAGCACTGTGATGTCCAGCAATCAAAATACAGAGAAGCCCATTTTTGTTTTTATTTATTTAAATATATAATTAACCCCTTTACGACCGCCGATACGCCTTTTAACGGCGGTAAATAAGGGTACTTTTTCCGATCCGCCGCTTTTTAACGGCGGTCGGAAAAAAGGGTCTAGCGCCCCCCAGAGTCAGAAAATTTCCGGGGTCTCAGCTGCCGGGGGTAGCTGAGACCCTGGAGATCATGATTCGGGCCGGTTTTTCCGGTCCCCGCTCACCTGATGACCGGTATACACCGTATACCGATCATCAAGTTATAGTAAATGACCGCGCCGGTAAAAAATGATTTATCTCCCATCTGGCATGATCAAACATGCCAGATGGGAGATAAATCTTTTTCCCGGTTCCCTCCGGTCCCCCGGTGTCCCCAAAGTGCCCCCCCCGACCCCCAACCCCCTCCCGAAAATCCAAGATGGCCGCGCGCACCGGCGATCACAGCAGCGCGCCGGCCGCATTTCCACTGTTCCTATGGTTTCTGTCGTATGTGCCATAACACATACGACAGAAACCTGCTCCCTAGGCCCTGCCGGGTCCCCCCCTACCCCCCCCTGGTGTCCCCCGGTGTCCCCCGGTGTCATACATACCGGAGCGCTGATCCCCCGCGGCCCCCTCCTCCGGCTCCTTCTCTGCAGACTCCGGTCACATGAGCAGAGCGCAGCTGTCAGCTTCCTGTGTTCAGGACGCTGGCTGCTCGCACTCTGCAGCTGTGACCCAGGGAGGGTGGGTGCAGATTCTTTGCACCCACTCTCCTCAAATGGAGGGTCTGCCCTCCTAGAAAATGGGGGATACGTTCCCTGAACGTGTCCCCCATATTCTAGAAGGTCCAGAGGCGACGTGGGACATCCAAATGGATTATTGTGGATTTTTTTTTTTCTTTTCAATAAATTGGTCAATCAGGGAATGTTTGGGGGAGTGTTTTTTCAAATAAATTTTTTTTTGTTGTCAATTTTTTTTTTATTACTGTCAATTAGTTATGTCGGGTATCTGATAGACGCCGTGACATAACTAATTGCTGGGCTTGATGCCAGGTGACATTACACACCTGGTATCAACCCCATTCATTACCCCGTTAGCCAACGCACCAGGGCGCGGGATGAGCTGGGGCGAAGCGCCAGAATTGGCGCATCTAATGGATGCGCCACTTCTGGGGCGGCTGTGGCCTGCTATTTTTAGGCTGGGAAGAGTCCAATAACCGTGGCTCTTCCCATCCTGAGAATACCAGACCCCAGCTGTCAGCTTCACCTTGGCTGGTGATCTAATTTGGGGGGACCCCACGTTTGTTTTTTTTTTTTAATTATTTATTTATAAATAATTAAAAAAAAAAAACAGCTTGGGGAGCCCTCCAAATTGATCACCAGACAAGATGAAGCTGTCAGCTGTGGTTTGCAGGCTACAGCTGTCTGCTTTACCCTAGCTGGCTATCAAAAATAGGGGGGACCCCACGTCATTTATTTTAATTCTTTTTTTTTTTTTTTGGGCTAAATACAAGGCTAGGCATCCTTTAGTGTCACATGAAAGGCAGGTAAGGGGAGCTTCCTCGTTCCTGCGGCGTCACACATAGCGATGTGTGCTGCCGCAGGAGCGACGAACTACATCGTTACTGCTGCAGTAACGATAATCGAGAATGGACCCCCATGTCACCGATGAGCGATTTTGCACGTTTTTGCAACGATGCAAAATCGCTCATCGGTGTCACACGCAGCAACATCGCTAATGCGGCCGGATGTGCGTCACCAATTCCGTGACCCTAACGACTCCGCATTAGCGATGTCGCAGCGTGTAAAGCCCCCTTAACAGTGAGAAATTTTTTGATACAGCAACAGTTTTGTGAAGTACCTGTGGATTCAAAATGTTTACTATACTCCTGAATAAAATCCTTGAGGGGTCCAGTTTCCAAAATGAGGTCACTTGTGGGGGGTTTCTGATGTATAGGTGCCCAAGGGGCCCTGCTAATGTGACATGGTGCGCGCAATTTACTTCAACTTTTCCAAAATTCAAATGGTGCTCCTTCCATTCCAAGCCCTCCCATTTATCCAAACAAAGGTTTTTGGCCACATGTGTGGTATCCCTGCGCTCACAAGAAATTAGATAACAACCTGTGGGGTACACGTTTTGTTGTTGCCTCTTGAAAAAGTGAAAAATGTGTCGCTAAATCAACATTTTTGTGAAAAAAATGAAAATTTCAATATGGCAACCTAAGCTTATCAAATTCTGTGAAGTATTCGTGGATTCAAAATGCTCAATATACACCTAGATTAAAGCCTTGAGGGGTCTTATTTCCAGAATGGGGTCACTTGTGGGGGACCTCCACTGCTTAGGCACCTCAGGGGTTCTCCTAATGCAACATGGCGTCCGCTATTGATTCCAGCCAATTTTGCAGTCAAATTGCACTCCTTCTCTTCTGAGCCCTGTAGTGTGCCCAAACAGTTGATTTCCACCACATACAAGATATCAACAAACTCAGGAGAAATTGCGCAATAAATTTCATGGTGATTTTTTTCCTGTTACCCTTGTGAAAAAAAAGCTACCTGGTTGAAGTAACAATTTTGTGGTAAAATTTTATTTTTTTATTTTCATGGCTCAACGTTATAAACTTCTGTAAAGCACCTGGGGGTTCAGGGTACTCACCAAACATCAAGATAAATTCCTTGAGGGGCCTAGTTTCCAATATGGGGTCACTTGTGGTGTTTTTTTGCTGTTTACGTACCTTAGGGGTCCTCCAAATGCGACATGGTGCCCGCAATCTTTTTCAGCCAAATTTCCTTTCCAAAATTCAAATATTGCTCCTTCCGTTCCAAGCCCTCCCATTTCTCCAAACAAAGGTTTCAGACCACAAGTGAGGTATCACCGCGCTCATAAAAAAGTGGGTAACAAACATTGGGGTCACATTTTTGGAATTACCTCTTGAAAAAGTGAAAAAATTGATGCTAAAGCAACATTTTTGAGAAAAAAATGAAAATTTTCAATGTGACAACGTAACGTTATCAAAATCTGTGAAGTACCTGTGGATCCAAAATGCTCACTATACCCCTAGATAGAAGCCTTAAGGGGTCTAGTTTCCAAAATGGTGTCACTTGTAAGGGGTTTCTGCTGTTTAGGTACCTTGGCGGACATGTAAATGCAACATGGTGCCCGCAATCTATTTCAGCCAAATTTGCTTTCCAAAATTCAAATATTGCTCCTTCTGTTCCGAGCCCTCCCATTTGTCCAAACAAAGGTTTCTGACCACATGTGGGGTATCGGCGCGTTCATAAGAAAGTGGGTAACAAGTTTTGGGGTTCATTTTGTTGTGTTATTTCTTCTAAAAGTGAATAAATTTGGGGTAGAGCAACATTTTAGGTAAAATTTTATTTTTTGCTTTTTTTATTCCACTTTGCTTTAGTTCCTGTGAAGCACCTGAAGGGTTAATAAACTTCTTGGATGTGGTTTTGAGTACTTTGAGGCGTGCTGTTTTGAGAATGGTGTCACTTTTAGGTATTTTCTGTCACTTAGGCCTCTCAAAGTCACTTCAAATGTGATGTGGTCCCTAAAAAAATGGTTTTGTGAATTTTGTTGAAAAAATGGGAAATTGCTGATGAACTTTGACCCCTTCTAACTTCCTAACCCCAAAACATTTTGTTTCAGAAATTGCGCTAATGTAAAGTAGACATGTGGGAAATGTTATTTATTAACTGTTTTGTGTGACATAACTCTCTGGGTTAAGGGCATAAAAATTAAAAGTTTGAAAATTGCAAAATTTTCAAAATTTTCATCAAATTTCCGATTTTTTCACAAATAAAAGCAAAAAATATCGTTCTAAATTTATAACTATCATGAAGTACAATATGTCACGAAAAAACAATGTCAGAATCACCGGGATCCGTTGAAGCGTTCCAGAGTTATGACCTCATAAAGTGACACTGGTCAGAATTGCAAAAAATGGCCTGGTCATTAAGTACAAAACTGGCTTCGTCCTTAAGGGGTTAAAAAACATATATATGGGCTCCCGATGCATTTTTTGTATGGCTAGATAAGGGTGATCCAAGCAGCTACTGGCTGCTAACCCCCACTGTTTGGTGTTACCTTCACTGGCAATGGAAAATCCAGGGAAGCATTTTTTTTTTTTGCCAAAAAACTACAAAAAAAATTACGTGAGCTTCGCCATATTTTTGTATGCTAGCCAGGTACAGCAGGCAGGTACGGGCTGCCCCCAACCCTCAGCTGCCTATTTGTACCTGGCTGGGAACTAAAAATATAGGGAAGACCTTTTTTTTTAATTATTTCATGAATTTCATGAAATAATTAAAAAAAAAAAAAATGACGTGGGCTTCGTCCCATTTTTGTTTCCAGCCAAGTACAGCTAGGCAGCTGGGGATTGGATCCGCAGCACAAGTTAGCCCGAGCTTGCTGGGCACCCCCTCTGCTGCGAATTGCAGTCCTCAGCCACCCCAGAAAATGGTGCTCTCATAGAAGCGCCATTTTCTGGCGCTGTAACCAACTCTTCCAGCTGCCCTGATGCCGGTGGCTTGCTGGGTAATAATGAGTTTATACTAGCTTTGTTTTACTAGCTAGTATTAAGTCAGAGATTCTAAATGTCAGGCAAGTTTGACCCGGCCATTAAGAATCTCCAATAAAGGGTTAAAAAAAAGACACCACACAGAGAAAAAATACTTTAATAGAAATAAATGCACAGACACATTAGAGACTCCATGTTTATTACTCCATGTCAGCCCTCCACGATCCTGCTCTTCTGTCTTCTTTCTCCTTCAGCCCATACAGCTCTGCACCATCAGACAGCACTGCATGGGAGAAAGATGCTGCTGCTCCCCGTGCAGGCTTTTCACTCCATGAGTGATCAGTGCTGCTGGCTGTTAGCGGTAACGTCACCACTGACAAACGGGTTACCATAGCAACGGTGCTCCGATCACGTGATTCCCGGTGCCGCTGTGTGCTGTTAGTGGTGACGTCACCGCTAACAGGCGCGTTGCTATGGCAACGGTGATCTCTGTTATTGACCGGCTGTGTCAGCCGGTCAATAATGGAACGCGGAAGCAGAACGGGGAGTCGACCGTGTGCCAGACCATGTCGCCGCTGCAAGGCGATACACTAACATGCACCGTGTACCAGAGAGATGCAATGACAGGACCTAGCATGACGTCAAAGCCATGTGACCAGTCTGTAGCCAATGAGATAATATACACGTGACTGGTCACATGCTATTTTGACGTCGCGATAGGTCCTGTCATCACTGCTGGTTACCCGGAGGACGCAGCGATTACCGATGGAAAAGCGGCGGGAGACAGACTGCAGGACGCATCGCGGGTACCGGTAAGTGTTATGGCAATGTTTATTAACTGTATGTGTACATTTATAATGTGCTTTTATGTGTTTGTGATTGCCTCCCATTGTTTTCAATGGGGTTCGAGAGGTTCGCCGAACGGCTCGTTGAACGGCTCGTCGATCGGGGCACCGTTCGACGAACTGAACCGAACTCGAACTCTAGGGGGGTGGCTCATCTCTACTGGTAAGTATATCCTGCTTTAACCATTTTGCTTCCTTTTTTTTACAGTGATTTATCCGGGCCAATACTTGGCATGGCTGCAATGGCTCCAGAAGTGCCCACAACCTAAAGCTTGCCAATTCGCTGATCTGCAACCTTTCAAAAAGCTTTATTTGGGTGACAAACCTGAACAGGAGCCAGATATACAGTCAAAGGCCTGTGTTTGGAGTTCAGCACCGAACACAAGGTGTTCAGTACGGACTCCGAACTTCACAATTTGAGTTTGCTCATCTCTAAATAGAAGTATATGCACAAAATTATTATTAGGAAGAGTTAGGTCATATTAGAAGAGGTTAAAGAACCACTCTGGCTGGGGTTTTTTCAGCGTTGAAGTGGTGGTTTAAATCTAAGCTCTCTGTCATATACTCATACCAATGCCACTCCGGTCCTGTGTTGCCATCTTGTGACTGTAACTTCTGATGGGCTGGAAGTCAGAGGTTAGGTCACGAGTAGTGAAGGGTGTACCTGGATTGTAAAAGACCAGATCCATGTGGAATGCTAGTATCCATGCACTAACCAAGGGCCCGGATTTCTCCGGGAACTCTAGGTAACTATCCAGAACCAGCCATTTGGATATTTAAAAAAAAAGTAAGGAAAAAGAAAGAAAATAGGGATAAGTAGGAGCATTATGACTCGCCCACCCCAGGGCTATGGGACACCCGGTGCCGGGCCAGACTAGTCAAGGGGTCGTCAGTGGTGGCTGAGCCCGAATCCGTATTCTGGTGGGGTCAATTAATATGGTTTCAGTGGGGGTGATTATTAAAGTTTATAATATTCGTGACCCCACCTGTGGTTTGCGGCTATTAAGCCGCCGCTGCTGTATGGGGCCTCCGGGGTGATGGAACAGCAGCAATGGTGGTACTGCTCCCCACAGGTGGAGCTGGACCCCGGGGCACAGTTGGTGCTTGTAAGTGTCTATGCAGTGATGGAAGTCTATGCAGATGAAATAACAGAGGCAACACCAGGGGGTGCAGTTTCAAGATGTTTACTCACAGTTCCTGGTACGTGCACACTGGTGCCTCTGGACTGCTGAGACCCACTGTCAGGGACCTCCGCCGATCCTGGGTAGATTTGGGGGTAAAAGCCGGTACACCCCTCTATGTGTTCCTTTCTTCAGCTGTCTCCTTAAGCCTAGCCCTTGTTGGCTGAACCTGGCTCGGCCTCCACTACAGCCTCCGGGCCAGGGGCTTGCCTGTCGGTAATTTACCCCCTTTCTAGAGGTTCTGCTGTGGGCTGTGGCCTGGGGAGCTTGCAGCTTTCCCTGGGCCTCGGTTTTTACTTTTGGAGATGACTTTTCCTCCTCCGGTTTCTAGGGACCGTCCCCTGTGTGCGGCTTGATCCCTCCATCGATGTTCCTGTGGAACAGGCCACCAGCTTGAAAGCTCTATAGTGGCCCTGGAATCCCTTCTGTTCTGCTGTGGTGTCACCTGGACCTACTGGGTCCCAGGGTCTTCACCAGGAACTCAGCTCTCTTCAGACTTTTCTTGAGGTAACTACCTCCTTCTACTTCCCCTCACAATCTTCACTCTCTCACTCCCTGAGGTAAACTGAAACTAACTGATTCCTGCTTCTACTCTAACACTAGCTGTTGGCTCCTCCCACCTCCCTGTTGCTAAGCTCCCACCCTATGGGAGCAGGGATGGGTCTTACAGCCCCCCCGCATGCAGCCTGGCTGGGGGTTGCTGCCACTATCCCTGGTCCCTGTGTGTGCCTAACAATGGGTGTAGTGCAAATTTGCCTGTGGACCGGTGTTTACTCCTTTCCTTACCCATGGTGGGACATTACGCCTCTGGCTGGGGTGCAATGTTCCTGTGGCAACGGAAGCCTCAGGGGCAGCACACTCCCCCACAGCGAATCCCAGCATGTCCGCGGGCTGAAACAACAAGAACAGTGGAAAAACTGCAAAATTTTTGTATGCATGAAAACAAATAAACTTTTCTTCCCTTTATGGGAGGCACATATTCTTGAACGTTACAAAAGGATAAAATAAACTTTAAAGTCTTTTTAAACTAGAGCAGACCAGCCACATTATGTCCAGTGGCCTGGTTACACATCAACATAATTCACATATAGACACATGTAAATGTGGACCACTTTCAAGTCCAGTGGCCCGGAAACACATAAACAGTGGAAGGGGGGGTCATCTTCAAAAAGAACAGGGGCCAAGGATTCAGGAATAGGGTGTCATCTTCGAAAAGAACAATGGGCAGACATACAGGGGCTATGTACTGTCCTCACTCCATTAACTCCTTGTCGTCCTCCACCAGGGGCTCCGACCCTTGATGGCGCCCACTGGGGCTCCGACCCAGCGACGGTCAACAAGTCAGACAAGGTCCTCCTCCTTCCACCTCTTGTGCTGGGTGGCGTCTCCTGGAGAACTTAGGGACGTTCAACAAAGGCAGGAGGCATTATTTCTGGAGCGGGTCCTTTAAAACGTTCAACTTGAACTTTAACTTCACTTGTTAACTTGCGGACGCGGCTACCATAGCAGGGGACCGCACTGTGCCAACGTCGTACGGGACACCGGACTTCCTCTCCAGGCACAATACATCCCTGGGCTCTGGACCTCCAGCGGGAACGGTGGCGGGGGCAGCGTATACGGTACCTCTTGATCCCGGAGTGGTGCTACACAGGGCTCACTCATCACGGTGCTGTCGGGTCCTGGCTTCCAGCTGAGGAGGGATGCCATGGGGGTCTGCGTGGCTTTATCTTCACGCGACCCAGTTGCTGCGGCGGCCCTCTGTTCCTGGGCCCACACCACGGCGACCATCCTCCGGACTTCCGCCTTCCAGTCGAGCATCTGCTGCAGCGTCTGTGCTCTCACCCGGACACAGAATCGACACAGCTCCCGCTCCAACCAGGCAGCGGTTCCCGCGGGGAGCTCACTCGGGCCGCGATCCTCCACATCAAAAGCCACTCGTCCTCCTCCACTTCGGAGTCCCGCCATGCCGCCGACAGGGCTGAACACAGACATCTTCCGTCCGCTCTCCATAGCGGGTACCACTTCGCGCTCTTTTGCAAGACCAAGGGGGCGGGGCTTACTTTCGCACCCTTTCCTCAGGCACGCCCCCCTTCTTCCCGCTCTTTGCAAGCTGTAATGGCGGCGGTTCTCACAGTAAAACAGTCTGTTGGCACAATTCGCATACACAGTTCGTTCAGGCGCACAGTACCCGGTGGGACCGGGCATGAAATCCTGTTTGTGACGCCAAAGTTGACCCGCCCACCCCAGAGCTATGGGACACCCGGTGCCGGGCCGGACTAGTCCGGGAGTCGTCAGTGGTGGCTGGACCCGACTCCGTACCCTGGTGGGGTCAATTAATATGGCTTCAGTGGGGGTGATTATTAAAGTTTATAATATTCGTGACGCCACCTGTGGTTTGCGGCTATTAAGCCGCCGCTGCTGCATGGGGCCTCCTGGGTGATGGAACAGCAGCAATGGTGGTACTGCTCCCCACAGGTGGAGCTGGACCCCGGGGCACAGTTGGTGCTTGTAAGTGTCTATGCAGTGATGGAAGTCTATGCAGATGAAATAACAGAGGCAACACCAGGGGGTGCAGTTTCAAGATGTTTACTCACAGTTCCTGGTACGTGCACACTGGTGCCTCTGGACTGCTGAGACCCACTGTCAGGGACCTCCGCCGATCCTGGGTAGATTTGGGGGTAAAAGCCGGTACACCCCTCTATGTGTTCCTTTCTTCAGCTGTCTCCTTAAGCCTAGCCCTTGTTGGCTGAACCTGGCTCGGCCTCCACTACAGCCTCCGGGCCAGGGGCTTGCCTGTCGGTAATTTACCCCCTTTCTAGAGGTTCTGCTGTGGGCTGTGGCCCGGGGAGCTTGCAGCTTTCCCTGGGCCTCGGTTTTTACTTTTGGAGATGACTTTTCCTCCTCCGGTTTCTAGGGTCTGTCCCCTGTGTGCAGCTTGATCTCTCCACCGATGTTCCTGTGGAACAGGCCACCAGCTTGAAAGCTCTATAGTGGCCCTGGAATCCCTTCTGTTCTGCTGTGGTGTCACCTGGACCTACTGGGTCCCAGGGTCTTCACCAGGAACTCAGCTCTCTTCAGACTTTTCTTGAGGTAACTACCTCCTTCTCCTTCTCCTCACAGTCTTCACTCTCTCACTCCCTGAGGTAAACTGAAACTAACTGATTCCTGCTTCTACTCTAACACTAGCTGTTGGCTCCTCCCACCTCCCTGTTGCTAAGCTCCCACCCTATGGGAGCAGGGATGGGTCTAATGGCCCCCCCGCATGCAGCCTGGGGGGGGTTGCTGCCACTATCCCTGGTCCCTGTGTGTGCCTAACAATGGGTGTAGTGCAAATTTGCCTGTGGACCGGCGTTTACTCCTTTTCTTACCCAGGATGGGACATTATGCCTCTGGCTAGGGTGCAATGTTCCTGTGGCGACGGAAGCCTCAGGGGCGCCACAATTATACTCACCGAGTATCTCGCGAGGTGGTAACACTACTTCCGGGGAATATTTACTGCTTCCCCCGCCCGCCGGCAGTCCCGGTGTTTGTGATTGACTGCAGTCAGACTGCGTCCACACCCTGTTTGACAGCGTGTCTGATTGCTTGGAATCGCACACGCTGTCTGCATATCTATATTGGTGTAAAAATAAATAAATAAAAAATTGGCATAGGGTCCCCACATTCTGATACCCAACACAGATAAAGCATACAGCTACAGGTTGCAGGCCCTAGTTGTGTGCTTATCTTGGTTGTGTATTAAAACAAGAAGGACCCCATGCGGCCTTTTTTTTTTTTTTTTAAATTAAATAAATAATTTTAAAAAATGACATGCGCTAACCCCCCAATTTTGATACCCACTCATGTTTTATTTTACAGATTAATAATGGAGGGTCTCATAGATGTCTCCCCTTACTAATCTATGGCTTAGTGGCAGCTGAGAGCTGTCATTAGCCCTTATCTTACCCCGATTGCCATAGCACCAGGGCAATCGGGAGGAGTCAGATAAGGTGCTGGGATTGTTACATCTAAGAGATGCAACAATTTTGGTAGGCTGCATTTTTTAGGCTGGGGGGCCCAATAACTATGGGTCTCCCCAGCCTGAGAATTCAAGCCCCCAGCGGTTGGCTTTATCATGGTTGGGTATCAAAATTGGGTGGAACTGCATGCCTTTTTTTAAAATCATTTATTTCTTTAAATAATTAAAAAAAAAAAAAAACACACACACATGGGTCCTCTTATTTTGATACACATTCAAAATAAGTACTCAGCTTTTGGCTGCAGCCTGCAACCGTATCCTTTATCTGTGCTGGGAATCATAATATGGGAGGATACTACGCCAACTTTTTAATTTACTTATTTATTTTTACACTACTATAGGGACACAGAGTGTGTGATTTCAAGCAGTCAGACATGCTGTCATACAGGTTGAGAGAGCGGTCTGTGGCAACCAATCAGAGATGCTAGGACTGCCGGTGGGTGGAGGAAGCATAGAATATGTATGAGGGTAAGGAGCGGCCTCAGAAGTAGTGTTACCGCTGCCTGGAAGACTCGGGATGTATAACGCACCTACTCTAATTCCCCTAGTCCTTTCTACAACCATTTTAAACACAGATGTATATGGAGATCTCCGTTTAGATATCCGGAATTATTTACGGTCCTGAACTGGGTTTTTGTTAAAAATCTGATTGGACCTGCAAAATGAGGCTCTCATAGACTTGTGTTGAGTTATGACCTCCTGCACACTACATGAAACACTGGAACAGCCGACAGTTCACAAATCGACAGAGACAAACTAGAGCAGCGACAAAAGATGGAGCCATCAGAAGAAGGTGCGTAAAAGATGGGCCAGGGGACTTACATTTAAAGCACCTTTCTAGGAGGGAAATAAAAAAATGCTTGAGTAGTGCTTTCAATTAGTAGTGGAAACGGTCTTTGATGTTGGTGCCATCACAGTTCATTGGGAGTAAAACTTCAGAACTATGACCCATAGAAATGATTGGACTGCCATGTCATATTTGGATGTTTTTACAATTAAATGTCTTCTGGATTTTCACTTTAATGTGGATGACATGTCATTTTATTTTATTTTTTTTAAATCTAAGTAGGTCCAATATCTCTGAGTAATTCAAAAGCTCCTTTTTCTTTTTTCCTTTTGCAGAACTCAGTATCTCCTGTATCACCCATAAGGTAAATTAAATAATTTTGGATGCTTCAAGCCACTACTAAGGGTAATTATTGTATTCAGATGTAACCAGCTCTTACTGAACTCATTGATATAGTAAACTCCTAAGATCCTCCCAGTGGTAGTTGCAAGCAGACAAAAAGTTGTGGACATACATGATTCTTCTTACTGTTAGACAAGAAGATGCATGGACACTTTGTTTCCTAATGAATCTGATAAATGGAATAAACAGCCTAATTGTAGACTGTTTTAAACCTATGATATAACTAAAAATGCTTAGTACTAGTAAGGCCAGGTGCACATGTTCACTGTTTGGTGAGTTTTTTTTACCTTAGTATTTGTAAGCCAAAACCAGGAGTGGGTAAAAATGCAGAAGTGGTGACATACTTCTATTATAGATAAAAAGACTGACGGCACTTAGTGGGAATGGGAGTGCCGTCAGTCTTTTTGTCTAGATTAATGGAGGTCATGCCTTCGGACCATGCACCCGTGCCCAAGTAGCCACAGGTGATTTTATTCTCTATGGCAGGTTATTACGTGCCCATACACAGGAGGGTTTTAAACCCAGAGAGAGGCTTCAGTTTAAAGTAGGTACCCAGTATACAAGATATGCCTTGACGTGGCTACTGGGCAGATAAAAAAAATGACCATTTCTGTATGCTAAATATTTCATTTTTTTCTTAGATTTTCTTTAGCAGGATAGCATATCTATATTTTTACATTCATGGTTTTCATGCTTTAGCATTTCATAGTGCAACTGTCTCTTTTTTGTGTTTTTATTATACTTTTCCTCTGATTGTTCTACTCCTGGTTTTGGCTACAAATACTGAGGTAAAAATCCCAACACTTTACCCGGCTCATCCCAATTGCCCTGGTGTGGTGGCAATCGGGGTAACATAAGGGGTTAATGTCAGCTCACAGCTGCCACTATGCCTTAGATTAGTAAAGGGGAGGCATCTATGAGACCCCCATTACTAATCTGTAAGTGAAAAGGTCAAAAACTCACCAAATACTCAACTTGTGCACGTGGCCTTGCTGGGTTTTTTTTTTGCCACAATTCAATTACTTACAGCATCAGTGGCATTCTACCTTAGCAAAGACAGTCCATATATTAAGGATCTAGGGTATAGAAACGTCCAGGAACGAGAAATGGCCGTTGCCTCCAACTCATCTTGCCTACTCTTAGGCCCGTTTCACACGTCAGTGAAAAACACTGACTTTCTTCACTGACGTGTAAAACACGCACATGTTCCTCCGTGTTCCGTGATTCACGGCACACGTGGGTTGTCCATGTGCAATCCGTGATCCGTGATTGCATATGGACATTACTCACCTGCCTTCACTGCTGCTGTCCATGGTGCTGAAGTCTCTGGCTCTGCAGCGTCCGCCCACCGCTCTCAGCACCTACTTCCTGGTCGGCAGTTCCTGCTCTCATGAATATTCATGAGCCAGGCAGGAGCTGCCGAGAGCGGAGCAGGCACAGCAAATGTCAGGCAAGGTAAGTTGAAAATTTTGAATATTTAATATGTCCGTGATTTTCTTGTACGTGTTTCACGGATCACACACGGATCACACCATAGTGTGGTCCGTGGGTCATCAGTGATGCCAGACAAAAACTATGTCTCCGTGCAGAATCATGGCCAAGGGTGCCCGCTGCAACGGAGACACGTCCAGTGAAAAATCACTGATGTGTGAGCAGACCCATTGATTATAATGGGTCTGCGTATGTCAGTGATTCTGGTACGTATAAAAAAAGCAGAAACGTACCAGAATCACTGACGTGTGAAAGGGGCCTAAATGCATGTTTTTACTGCTTTTAAAGATTACAACTAATATATAATAAGAAAGTCCTGCAAGTGGTGAGTGCCACATATCTTATTTTCTCTACTTGTAAATGTTAGGACTTTTCTATATACTGGTACATTCAATTGTGTGAAAGATACATACATTTTGACCCCACTTTTGATATAAAGAAAATACAAGGTTATTGAATTAAAATGTCATCACACTGCAAAACATCTTACAAGGTTTTGGTGGTTTCAATGTTTGATCATTTCTTAAAATACCATAGAGTTAATCAAGACCTTTGTAAAGAGTGAAGGCTGTAGACTATCCTAAGTACAAGCACCTGACAATCACATTCAGCGATGGCATTGATGGAACAGCTTGGATATTTTCACATATACATTTACATCAACAATTTAGCTATGTGCTTGTCAGGGTCAAAACTAGGTCAGGAATCAAAGGCAACGTAAGTTGTGAAAGGTGGTTACTGTGTCACTCTAACTGCAGACGGCAATCAAGGTTTGGGTTCTCTCTGACAGTACCACCCTCCAGAGCCAACGATAACAAAAGGTAATGTATGCCAAGGCTTGTCAAGCTAAACACTCATTGTACAGCAGTCTAAAACACTGCTTGATACATTCAACTTTTTCAATGCAAGCGTGTTTGTGTTTCTGCAAGCTTGGCAATCATTTTATTAAATAATTTAATTATTTTTTTTATTAGACCTCTCTGGAGCTAAAATTGATGATCACAGCAGATCCAAATAAGGCAATGTTGGATTGTATTTCTTCACAGAATATCAAATTGTCAAAATAATATTACGTCTTAGTTATGAAGGCTTCACTGAAGAATTGCTTCCCTTTTGATGAACTTCTTTCTTCTGACATTTCTTTCTAAGATTTATCAAACGTCTTATACAAAGTGGAGATTAAATGATTCCAACAAGTAATATGGTCATTTTCGTTTCTGTAAAATAACTCTTTTCTGTTCTAAACTGGCCTGCCCAAGAACTATTAGAGTAAGTTCACACAGCGCGTTTTTCGCAGCGTTTTTTGCGCATTTTTCGGGTGCGTTTTTGGCCTCAAACTGCATGACTTTGCTTCCCCAGCAAAGTCTATGAGTTTTCATTTTTGCTGTCCGCACACAACTTTTTTTTAAGCTGCGTTTTTGAGCTTAAAAAAAAAAAATAGACATGTCAATTCTTTCCTGCGTTTCTCTGCGTTTTCCCCCCATGCAATGCATTGGAAAAACGCAGAAAAACGCAGACATCAAAAACGCACCAAATCGCGCCAATTTAGCGGCCAAAAACGCACAAAAACGCAGCATCAAAAAAACGCAGCGTGTGCACATAGCCTTAGGCCGTGGGCACACAGTGAGTTTTTATCTCCTTTTTTGATGCGTTTTTTTAAGGCAGATTTGTCTCAAATAATCAAGCAAATCCTTATGCCAGTAAAGTTAGAGAAACCTGAAGTTTTTTTCCTTGCAGATTTAGTGCAGAAACTAATCTCCAGCATGTCAATACTTTCAGCATTTTTGCCTACGTTTTTCACAATTGAAAGCAATAAAAAAACCGCATGCAAAAAACGCATAAAAAAAGTCGTCTAAAACGCAATTTCTGGAAAGAGATGCAGAAATAGTGTAGATATTTCTGCAACCAAATACTCAACATCTGCACATGCATTTACTCTAAAGGTAAGCTATCATCAGAAAATGAGCTTTGCTTAAGTCACGTCTGTGTGGTTTATGTCAATTTCTTTAATTTGGCAATGTTTAATTTATGTTATATAATGATCTTTATATATAGTATATATACTGCTCAAAAAAATAAAGGGAACACTAAAATACCATTTTGTGGTTTAAATGTTCCCTTTATCTTTTTGAGCAGTATATATATATATATATATATATATATATATATATATATATATATATATATATATATATATATATACACACACTGTATATATACAGTATATATAGTAATCTTAATTTTTTCAGTGGCCACTTGGTTATTTTAGAGTCTTATTTCATATCCTTTCAGAAAGAGTTTACAAGAGTTTTCTTATTAGTAAAGATGAGTGAACGTTAGGCTTGAGACTTGGGGGTCGGAGAATGACGTGAAAATCTCCCTAGCGAGTATCGTGCAGTGCTCATTTATGAGTGATGCCCAGCATTGTGCATGTTGCGGTTAGTATTTGATCAGCTCAAATTTGGCTTACATTCTGCATTGTCAGATGTATTGTTCACGGAGAATAAAAAAAAAAAAAGAAACACCGCCCACCCAACTCTGGAAGTGTTTTGCTGTGGGCCAAGAGCAAAACACTTCTGGAGGTGGGTGCTCAGTGTTTTTTTTTCATTTTTAATTTTTTTTTTTTAAATTCTCTGTGAACAATACATCTGAGAATGCTGAATGTAAGGCAAATTTAAGCCAATCAAACACTAACCCCAGCACACACAGTGCTGCGCATCACTCACACACGAACACAGTGCTATGGTCACCTTAATGATTTTCACATCATTTTCTGAGCCCGAACCCCAAGCCTCGGGCCCAGTGTTGGACTGGCTACTGGAGAAATCAGCAGTAACCCCAGTCCTGGCTGCGGTTACCTGGATTTAACTCCGGAGCTCTCACCTGTGCTCTGGAGTGCAGCCTGGACTGAACAGCAGGTTTCCAGGACTGAACTGTGAGCACTGACTGATTTCCCGGCGATTGCAGTACAGTTCATGACAGCTGCAGACAGGCCGGGCTGAACTCCGGAGCTGTCTGCAGCTGTCATGAACTGAACTGCAATCGCCGGGCTGACAGCTGCAGACAGGCCGGGCTGAACTCCGGAACTCTCACCTGAGCTCCGGAGTTCAGCCTGGCCTGTCCGCAGCTGTCATGAACTGAACTGTAGGCAAGGCATACTTTGTGATCCTTGTTTCGAATAACATGTCTGGCTTAATTTGTTCCAAAACTGATTTGTTTGTTCTTCCTACCATCCGTGGTACTAAGAACATCCTTCTTGAGCACCACAATTTGAAGGTTTTGATTCTTCTTCTGTCTTGTTTCTTTATTGTCCAGGTTTTGCAACTGTACAGTTCAATTACTGTTATCATGAACAGTTAAAGGGAACCTGTCATCAGAAATTTATCTTGAAACCTAAAAGTTTCCCCCTCTGCAGCTCCTGGGCTGCATTCTAGCAAGGTTCCTGTACTTTTTGTGGCCCTTTTTAAACCAAATTAAATACTCTATAAACTTGTACCTTTTGCTATGTAAATTTTGTAAGTCGTCCATGGGGGCAGGCTCTCTGCTGACCGTTGCTGTTCCTCCAGCACATTGACGCCGTCCCCCCCACGCTCCATTTCATCCATCAGGACGCCGCCCACTGCGCCCGAGGTGCCGCCCACGCCAGGATCGCTGGTGACGTGTGTCACAAGCACGAGATTATGGGCGGCGCTGTGATTGCATCGCAAGTGCCCGCCCATAATCTCGTGGACGCACTTTCCCCCACTGCCTCCAGCGTTCTGCGCAAGCGCTCGCCGGCCAAATGACCCAACGTCACCTCCTTCCCATCTTACCCTGCAGCAGGGCAAGATGGGAAAGAGGTGATGTCGGGTCATCTGGCCAGGAAGCGCTTGCGCAGATCGCTGGAGAAAGAGGGGAAATTGCGGTCACGAGGTTATGGGCGGCACTTGCTGATGACACTCACAGCACCGCCCATAACCTCGTGCCTGCGCAAAACGTCACCAGCGGTCACACATGCACACAGTGCACAGTCCCGCTACAGTCGCACAGCGCATGCGTGGGAGCACGGGCGCCCAGGGGCGGTGTCCTGAGATATGAAATTCAGCGTTGGGGGGCGTCATAAATCTGCTGGAGGAACAGCAACGGTCACCAGAGAGCCCGCCCCCATGGACGATTTACAAAATTTACATAGCAAAAGGTACAAGTTTATAAAGTATTTAATTTGGTTTAAAAGGGGCCACAAAAAGTACAGGTGTGGCGCCCTGGACAAGCCAGGACGTCACAGGAGCTGCACCAACACACCCCACACCCCGGTCAGGCACACCTAAGTCAGACAAAATCCTTGTTGCCTCCCTCCAGGGGCTGATGTTCACACCAGGGGGTGGGCCAGGCAGTTGGTCCCGCCCACCGAGGAGTTCACAGTCCTGGAGGCGGGAAAAGGAAGGGAGTTTAGTTTGAGAGTTTGAAGTGGAAGGAGTGAAGTGGTAGAGGAGCAGAGAGAAAGTGGTCTGGGTGTGTGGCCCGGACGGAACAGCAAGGTTGGCAGACGGTGGTGACCATCTGCAGGAGAGGCTTATTGGAGCTAGTCGTAAGGACCGTGAACGGGCGGTGGCCCGGCGGTACCGGACCGGTACGCAAAGAGAAGCCAGCACCATTCGGCAGGGGCTTACGGACCCCGACAAGGCTAGGAGTCGCCATGCAATTTGTCAAATCCGTTAGCAAAGGGAACCTCCTGGGTTTCCCAGCAGCCAAGTCCCGATAGAAGGCAACAGTCCAACCGTTAGAGGGAAACACAGTCACCGCCAAGGCTAAAGTTCCCAGGGCCAGAGCCTGCGGGCAGAAGGGGCTCCTTCAGCCCATATCCAAGCTGGGGAGTGGGTTACCGGTGGGAACCCATTGGAACCATACACACTACACAGGTGCAGGGAAAGGCAGTCACCATCAACCTGCCGGGAGGAGAAACACCGCAGCCGTCTGTGGGACCCGTCCATCCAGCCAATTGTTTTACCGGAGACTCTGTGTTCATCATTGGCTGAGTGAGTACCACCGTGCCGTTCGGCACAGCGCTGCCCCCGCGACCCTGCACCTCACCAGGCCCTGTAACCCGCCTGCCATCCATCCCTACCCCCTCATTGGGCCTCGGCACAACCAAACCCCCTACCCACGGAGGGGAGAACTAACATCCAGGCTGCTCCCTGTCATCGCTCCCGGGATCCCCGTCCAGAGCAGCGGTGGTGTCACCAATCTCACCACAACCGTGGGTGGCGTCACGGACAATACCAAATCCCCACAATCAACTCCCCCCTTTCCCTCACGGGCGAGGAACGCCGCTCGAGTCCCCGGGATCCGGCCCACCACTCGAGCCACCACCAAGCAGCAACAGCAGCAGCAGCTGGACCCGAGCAGTGGGAGAGCACAGCGTTCCCTCCTCCGCCCGCGACAACTTGTCATCACGAACAGGATCTTACCGCTCTGCCGTCTGGTAGAGGTGCGCCTTTTGACCGCCGGAGGTGTCCGGCCAAAAATTTAGAGAAGCCGTCATCTTGGGCGCGAAAAATTCCCGCTCGAGCGTCTCCTCGAGCAGTGGAGGCGCGAAGGCCTAAACCCAGCCCCGGTAGAGGAGGAGCCGGAAAGAGACAAAGGGGGGACTGATGGCGTCTGGCCGCATGTAGCCCGCGGCTATGAAAGCAGGGACGCCAGGACTCTGCAGCGATACCGGGTTCCTGGAAGACCTTGTTGCCAAGATGCACAGTCCGATTACCAACGATGAAGCCCTCGCACCCAGCATGGCGACGTGGCTGAGAGACCAGACCGCCCCGCTGGGTAACAGTCTGCAAGCCCACATGCAGCTCCTCCTGGAGGAGTGGAAGACTCATATGGCGGACGTGGTGGCTGCTATGCGGAGACGCGAGGTGGAGGAAGATTTGGCGGAGCGGATAAGAGACCCACGCCCCTGTATTCCTGAGGAATCGGCCACTGCGGCTGAGGGACCCGGCCTGCACCCGCTCACCCTGCCTCCTTCCCCGCTACCCGTGTTAGCTGCTGCCGCCCCAACATTAGGCCCGCTACCCGTCCAATCGGTAGCGACACCTTGCCAATCCGCCCCGGCGGACCGGCTGGCTGCAGACGCGCAGGGCCGCCCTGAATTGCTCCTGTGGGAACCGACGAGATCGCGGCCCCTTAATGAAGATGTATCAGAGGCTCCGGACAAGATGGCACCAGGCGCTGTGCCCGAGCCCGTGGCCGTGGCGTGGATGAAGGCCAGAGTAGTCAAGTTCAACCAATGCCAGAAATGTCAGATACACCTCATGATGGCGCAGTGGACCAATGAAGTGGAAATGCTGGTTGCAACTGTCCCAATGTATGGGATGGGAGCAGATGTTATGGAGCCGACGGGTAACCCATGTCTCCATGTCCTACCAGGACCGGCCACTGCGGCTGGGGGGTCCGGTCCAGTTTTGGCCCTCGTGTCATCCCTACCGTTACTCATGGGGCACCTCAATGTTGACCAACCCGATCTGCTGCCCCGTGTTGCTACAGGAAAATCTGACGTGCTGGATGTCAAGAGCCGGGAAACTGCGGCAGCTGGCGGCAAACCGCCTGGCGCAGGGATAAAGGACAAAGACTCTGGCGCCGGCGCCGAGCCCACTTCTGCACCCGAGGAGGCGAGGGAGCGTCTCCGCTACGAGGGAGAGCCGGTGGTTCATTACACCCCACGCACCGGTGGGAACGGATACCGGGCACCCCTCTCACAGCAGGCCTGTCACTGCATGTTCGATGCGTTGGTGGCAGAGGATGAGACCACCTCGATCGAAGAGTCTGAGTAATGGCAGCGGAGCCCCGTTGCAAGTTGTCCCCGTGGGGACCAACAGCATTGTGTGTGTTGAAAGTACCATTGTGAAAGTTTTAACAGATGATAAGAGAGATCAACCGAAGTTCACCTGATTGACAAACCCTGATTAGAACCGGTCGTTGCCGGCAACTGTTGTCCCCGTGGGGACTGTTTAAAAGTTATGAGTAGAAACTACTACGGACAAGCCCGAGAACTGGCAGGGCAATCACAAACTTAGTGGAGTGTAAATAAATATGTTTTTATGGCTTTTACCGTGACCGCCTACGGAGAGGCTGATTTGGAGGATGGGCCTGGAGGAAAGAGATGGCCCAGGCCCGCCACCACCGCAACCGGTGGTGATCCTCCAGGGGTTTCAGGGGTTCCCCATGGACGGGGGTCCCCTGAAAAGGACAGAACCCGCTCGGGTAACTTGTGTTGGACTGGGGTCAAGGGGTGCTGCCCATTTGCTTAGGGGCAGCATCAGGGCCAGGTTGCTTGGGTGGGAGAGAGAGGAAGCCGTTACCGTTAGCAACGTTTAAGAAAAATGCCTCCCGATGTGGGAAGAGTTAGTATACTTGTATTATGTGTTTTACCGTTTATCTCTTTTCAGTTGTGAAAATAAAACCGGTGATGGACAGGCAGCCCGTGGACGGTCTGCGTTTTACTAAGGGGTAATGTGGCGCCCTGGACAAGCCAGGACGTCACAGGAGCTGCACCAACACACCCCACACCCCGGTCAGGCACACCTAAGTCAGACAAAATCCTTGTTGCCTCCCTCCAGGGGCTGATGTTCACACCAGGGGGTGGGCCAGGTGGTTGGTCCCGCCCACCGAGGAGTTCACAGTCCTGGAGGCGGGAAAAGGAAGGGAGTTTAGTTTGAGAGTTTGAAGTGTAAGGAGTGAAGTGGTAGAGGAGCAGAGAGAAAGTGGTCCGGGTGTGTGGCCCGGACGGAACAGCAAGGTTGGCAGACGGTGGTGACCGTCTGCAGGAGAGGCTTATTGGAGCTAGCTGTAAGGACCGTGGACGGGCGGTGGCCCGGCGGTACCGGACCGGTACGCAAAGAGAAGCCAGCACCATTTGGCAGGGGCTTACGGCCATCCATCCCTACCCCCTCAACGGGCCCCGGCACAACCAAACCCCCTACCCACGGAGGGGAGAACTAACATCCAGGCTGCTCTCTGTCATCGCTCCCGGGATCCCCGTCCAGAGCAGCGGTGGTGTCACCAATCTCACCACAACCGTGGGTGGCGTCACGGACAATACCAAATCCCCACAATTAACTACCCCCTTTCACTCACGGGTGAGGAACGCTGCTCGAGTCCCCGGGATCCGGCCCACCGCTCGAGCCACCACCGAGCAGCAACAGCAGCAGCAGCCGGACCCGAGCAGTGGGAGAGCGCAGCGTCCCCTCCTCCGCCCGCGACACAGGAACCTTGCTAGAATGCAGCCCAGGAGCTGCAGAGGGGGAAACTTTTAGGTTTAAAGCAAAATTTCTGATGACAGGTTCCCTTTAAGAAAGTTTAAGACAAAATGATCACTAAAAGGCATAAAGTTAAATATAACACATTTCCTTTGTATTTTAGGCAAAACAACTTAAAAATTATTTTAATTTTTTTACATTTTAAAAATTACAAAAAAGAAAATAGGCTGATGCAAAAGTTTGTGCACCCTTTGAGATTTGTGTTCTAAGATGACTTTGACCAGGGTTTCAGACCTTAATTACCATGTTAGCATTATGGCTTGTTCTCTATCATCGTTAGCAAAGGCCAGGTGATGCAAATTTCAAAGCTTTATAAAAACTCAGCCTCCTCTTACCTTGCGCCAAAACAGAGCAGCCAGGGGTTCTTCTAAGCAGCTGCCTAGTAGAGATGAGGAAACTTGTTTGAAAAAATTTGCTAACTTGGCAAGAGCTTTGCCCATTCAGATTCAGATTACCGTATTTTTTGGACTATAAGACGCACCGGACTATAAGACGCACCCTGGTTTTAGAGGAGGAAAATAGGAAAATAAAACTTTAAGCAAAAAAATGTGGTCATGACACACTGTTATGGGGCGAGGATCTGCTGCTGACACTGTTATGGGGGTAATGTCCCCAAATTCTCTACTAAGGTACCCCATCCTGGTAATGATCCTCCTGCCTTGTATATGATCCTGCTATAAACCCCCATCCTGCTTATATACCAGCATCCTGCTCATATTCCCCCATCCTATTCATATACCCCATCCTGTTCATATACCCCCATCCTGTTCATATACCCCCATCTTGTTCATATACCCCCATCCTGTTCATATAGCCCCCATCCATCCTGTTCATATAGCCCCCATCCTGTTCATATACCCCCCATCCTGTTCATATACCCCCCATCCGGTTCATATACCCCCCATCCTGTTCATATACCCCCCATCCTGTTCATATACCCCCCATCCATCCTGCCCATATACTCCCATCCTGTTCATATACCCCCATCCTGTTCATATACCCCCATCCTGTTCATATACCCCCCATCCATCCTGCTCATATACTCCCATCCTGTTCATATACCCCCCATCCATCCTGCTCATATACTCCCATCCTGTTCATATACCCCCATCCTGTTCATATACCCCCATCCTGTTCATATACCCCCATCCTGTTCATATACCCCCCATCCATCCTGTTCATATACTTCCATCCTGTTCATATACCCCCATCCATCCTGTTCATATACTTCCATCCTGTTCATATACCCCCCATCCATCCTGTTTATATACCCCCATCCTGTTCATATACTTCCATCCTGTTCATATACCCCCCATCCCTCCTGTTTATATACCCCCATCCTGTTCATATACTTCCATCCTGTTCATATACCCCCCATCCATCCTGTTCATATACTTCCATCCTGTTCATATACCCCCCATCCCTCCTGTTTATATACCCCCATCCTGTTCATATACTTCCATCCTGTTCATATACCCCCCATCCATCCTGTTTATATACCCCCATCCTGTTCATATACTTCCATCCTGTTCATATACCCCCCATCCATCCTGTTTATATACCCCCATCCTGTTCATATACTTCCATCCTGTTCATATACCCCCCATCCATCCTGCTCATATACCCCCATCCTGTTCATATACCCCCCATCCATCCTGCTCATATACTCCCATCCTGTTCATATACCCCCATCCTGTTCATATACCCCCATCCTGTTCATATACCCCCATCCTGTTCATATACCCCCCATCCATCCTGTTCATATACTTCCATCCTGTTCATATACCCCCATCCATCCTGTTCATATACTTCCATCCTGTTCATATACCCCCCATCCATCCTGTTTATATACCCCCATCCTGTTCATATACTTCCATCCTGTTCATATACCCCCCATCCCTCCTGCTCATATACTCCCATCCTGCTATATGCCCCCATCGTGCTCATATACCATCCTGGTATATGGCCTGTATCCTATAGCACAGAGAAAAAAAAACAAACGTTTATACTCACCTTTTCCTCACTCCCTCCAGCACCGATCATCCTCCTCTCTGCGCCGCTGACCTGCGTGTGTGGAGTAGTGATGGGTAGTTCGTGAGTGAGTAGTTCAAAATGAACTAATCTTCAGAGTGAACTAGTTCATCTAGTCACCATCCTGACAGAGATTAGTTCATTATGAACTAAACAGCGAGTGGGAGGAGACAGAGAGTGATCCTCATACAGCTCCAGGAGGCTCCTGCTCTCACACTTGAAGGTAGTAAAACACTAGCACACATCAAATACAAATATAATAGTAATAATAATATTAATAAAAACTGAAATTGCACAGTAGACAGACACAGCTCATATGTGTGTATGAGAGAGAGTTTGTGTGTGTGGTTCATGCCCCTCACCTGTCTGTGTGATAGGATCACCCTCCTGTAGAGGATCAGCCTCCTGTAGAGGATCAGCCTCCTGTAGTCTAGAAGATCAGTCTTGCTAAAAACTTTACCACTGGCTCCTGTTCTGTTCTCAAAATGGTGAATGCTGAACTGCTCCTCAGCTTCCTCATACACATTCATTATGGGTCAGTACTCTACACTACCACATGGGGCGCTGCTGGGCTCAGTGAGATGCATCAGATTGAACTAGACCAGGGGTCTCAAACTCGGCTGGGTGTATGGGCCGCACAGAGGAGAAAAATAATTTGGGGGGCCGCATTCTTTGCGGGACAAAGTGAGATTTTTTTTGGTACCATATATATTTTTTTTACACACCTTTTGGATCACTGATTTTCAACATTTTTCACTTGTTTATTATAACAAATGTGCACATTCTTTGGTTAAAGGGAACCTGTCATCAGAAATTTTGCTTTAAACCTAAAAGTTTCCCCCTCTGCAGCTCCTAGGCTGCATTCTAGCAAGGTTCCTGTACTTTTTGTGGCCCTTTTTAAACCAAATTAAATACTTTATAAACTTGTACCTTTTGCTATGTAAATTTTGTAAATCATCCATGGGGGCAGGCTCTCTGCTGACCGTTGCTGTTCCTCCAGCAGATTTACGCCGCCCCCCAACGCTGAATTTCATATCTCAGGACGCCGCCCCTGGGCGCCCGTGGTCCCACGCATGCGCTGTGCGACTGTAGCGTGACTGTGCACTGTGTGCACGTGTGACCGCTGGTGACGTTTTGCGCAGGCACGAGGTTATGGGCGGCGCTGTGAGTGTCATCAGCAAGTGCCGCCCATAACCTCGTGACCGCACCTTCCCCTCTTCCTCCAGCGTTCTGCGCAAGCCCTGGCCAGATGACCCGACGTCACCTCTTTCCCATCTTACCCTGCTGCAGGGTAAGATGGGAAGGAGGTGACGTGGGGTCATTTGGCCGGCGAGCGCTTGCGCAGAACGCTGGAGGCAGTGGGGGAAAGCGCGTCCACGAGATTATGGGCGGGCACTTGCGATGCAATCACAGCGCCGCCCATAATCTCGTGCTTGTGACACACGTCACCAGCGATCCTGGCATGGGCGGCACCTCGGGCGCAGTGGGCGGGTCCTGATGTACGAAATGGAGCGTGGGGGGACGGCGTCAATGTGCTGCAGGAACAGCAACGGTCAGCAGAGAGCCCGCCCCCATGGACGATTTACAAAATTTACATAGCAAAAGGTACAAGTTTATAAAGTATTTAATTTGGTTTAAAAGGGGCCACAAAAAGTACAGGAACCTGCTAGAATGCAGCCCACGAGCTGCAGAAGGGGAAACTTTTAGGTTTCAAGCTAAATTTCTGATGACAGGTTCCCTTTAAATATAAAAAAAAAAAAAATTTTGATGGTAAAAAAAAAGTCATGTTTTATTTTGTTTTTTCTTTTACATTTTATCCCTTTCTTGTAACTAATAGTCTTACAATTATCACTATATAGAAATTTTGGCCAACATCTTTTAGTAATGTTCCCCATCCTATAGTAATGTGCCCACCTTGTTCCCATCCTATAGTAATGACCCCAGCCTTGTCCCTATTCTATAGTAATGTCCCCATCCAATAGTATTATGCCCATCCTTGTAATGTCCCCATCTTTTAGTAATGTCCCAAGTCACATGTGCCCAGCTTGTCCCTACTCTATAGTAATGTGCCCACCTTGTCCCCATCCTATAGTCATGTGCCCACCTTGTCCCTATTCTATAGTAATGTGCCCCCCTTGTCCCCATCCTATAGTCATTTGCCCACCTTGTCCCTATTCTAAAGTAATGTGCCCACCTTGTCCCCATCCTATAGACATGTGCCCACCTTGTCCCTATTCTATAGTAATGTGCCCACCTTGTCCCCATCATATAGACATGTGCCCACCTTGTCCCTATTCTATAGTAAGGTGCCCACCTTTTCCCCATCCTATAGTCATGTGCCCACCTTGTCCCTATTCTATAGTCATGTGCCCACCTTGTCCCCATCCTATAGACATGTGCCCACCTTGTCCCCATCCTATAGTCATGTGCCCACCTTGTCCCCATCCTATAGTCATGTGCCCACCTTGTCCCTATTCTATAGTCATGTGCCCACCTTGTCCCTATTCTATAGTCATGTGCCCGCCTTGTCCCCATCCTATAGACATGTGCCCACCTTGTCCCTATTCTATAGTAATATGCCCACCTTGTCCCCATCCTATAGACATGTGCCCACCATGTCCCTATTCTATAGTAATGTGCCCACCTTGTCCCCATCCTATAGTCATGTGCCCACCTTGTCCCTATTCTATAGTAATGTGCTCACCTTGTCCCCATCCTATAGACATGTGCCCACCTTGTCCCCATCCTATAGACATGTGCCCACCTTGTCCCTATTCTATAGTAATGTGCCCACCTTGTCCCCATCCTATAGACATGTGCCCACCTTGTCACTATTCTATAGTAATGTGCCCCCCTTGTCCCTATTCTATAGTAATGTGCCCACCTTGTCCCTATTCTATAGTAATGTGCCCACCTTGTCCCCATCCTATAGACATGTGCCCACCTTGTCCCCATCCTATAGACATGTGCCCACCTTGTCCCTATTCTATAGTAAGGTGCCCACCTTGTCCCCATCCTATAGACATGTGCCCACCTTGTCCCCATCCTATAGACATGTGCCCACCTTGTCCCTATTCTATAGTAAGGTGCCCACCTTGTCCCCATCCTTTAGACATGTGCCCACCTTGTCCCTATTCTATAGTAATGTGCCCACCTTGTCCCCATCCTATAGTCATGTGCCCACCTTGTCCCTATTCTATAAGTCATGTGCCCACCTTGTCCCCATCCTATAGCCATGTGCCCACCTTGTCCCTATTCTATAGTAATGTGCCCACCTTGTCCCCATCCTATAGACATGTGCCCACCTTGTCCCTATTCTATAGTAAGGTGCCCACCTTGTCCCCATCCTATAGACATGTGCCCACCTTGTCCCCATCCTATAGTAATGTGCCCACCTTGTCCCCATCCTATAGACATGTACCCACCTTGTCCCCATCCTATAGACATGTGCCCACCTTGTCCCCATCCTATAGTAATGTGCCCACCTTGTCCCCATCCTATAGTCATGTGCCCACCTTGCCCCCATCCTATAGTAATGTGCCCACCTTGTCCCTATTCTATAGTCATGTGCCCAGCTTGTCCCCATCCTATAGACATGTGCCCACCTTGTCCCCATCCTTTAGACATGTGCCCACCTTGTCCCTATTCTATAGTAAGGTGCCCACCTTGTCCCCATCCTATAGTCATGTGCCCACCTTGTCCCTATTCTATAGTCATGTGCCCACCTTGTCCCCATCCTATAGACATGTGCCCACCTTGTCCCTATTCTATAGTAATGTGCCCACCTTGTCCCTATTCTATAGTAATGTGCCCACCTTGTCCCCATCCTATAGACATGTGCCCACCTTGTCCCCATCCTATAGACATGTGCCCACCTTGTCCCTATTCTATAGTAATGTGCCCACCTTGTCCCCATCCTATAGACATTTGCCCACCTTGTCCCTATTCTATAGTAATGTGCCCCCCTTGTCCCTATTCTATAGTAATGTGCCCACCTTGTCCCTATTCTATAGTAATGTGCCCACCTTGTCCCCATCCTATAGACATGTGCCCATCTTGTCCCCATCCTATAGACATGTACCCACCTTGTCCCTATTCTATAGTAAGGTGCCCACCTTGTCCCCATCCTATAGACATGTGCCCACCTTGTCCCCATCCTATAGACATGTGCCCACCTTGTCCCTATTCTATAGTAAGGTGCCCACCTTGTCCCCATCCTTTAGACATGTGCCCACCTTGTCCCTATTCTATAGTAATGTGCCCACCTTGTCCCCATCCTATAGTCATGTGCCCACCTTGTCCTATTCTATAAGTCATGTGCCCACCTTGTCCCCATCCTATAGACATGTGCCCACCTTGTCCCTATTCTATAGTAATGTGCCCACCTTGTCCCCATCCTATAGACATGTGCCCACCTTGTCCCCATCCTATAGACATGTACCCACCTTATCCCCATCCTATAGACATGTGCCCACCTTGTCCCCATCCTATAGTAATGTGCCCACCTTGTCCCCATCCTATAGACATGTGCCCATCTTGTCCCCATCCTATAGTAATGTGCCGACCTTGTCCCCATCCTATAGTCATGTGCCCACCTTGTCCCCATCCTATAGTAATGTGCCCACCTTGTCCCTATTCTATAGTCATGTGCCCACCTTGTCCCCATCCTATAGACATGTGCCCACCTTGTCCCCATCCTTTAGACATGTGCCCACCTTGTCCCTATTCTATAGTAAGGTGCCCACCTTGTCCCCATCCTATAGTCATGTGCCCACCTTGTCCCTATTCTATAGTCATGTGCCCACCTTGTCCCCATCCTATAGACATGTGCCCACCTTGTCCCTATTCTATAGTAATGTGCCCACCTTGTCCCCATCCTATAGACATGTGCTCACCTTGTCCCCATCCTATAGCCATGTGCTCACCTTGTCCCCATCCTATAGACATGTGCCCACCTTGTCCCCATCCTATAGACATGTTCCCACCTTGTCCCTATTCTATAGTAATGTGCCCATCCTGTAGTAATGGGTGGTGGGGGCAGTGGCGGCGGCGGCCTGTGAAAGGGGGCGCTATAATTTACCGATCGCTCTCGGCTTCCACCTACGGACGCTGGAGTGAAGCTGAGGGAGCGGTCTCCAGCCCCAGATCCACAGTGATTGGAGAGACCGGCCTTGTGACCGATCTCTCCAATCAGAGCTGGGGGCGGGTGAAACTGAGGTCACCCAGCTCCAGCCAATGATCAGTGCTACAGCTGCAGTGATCAGGGCTGGATTTCAATGTTACAGCCATTTTCAATGGCTGAAACATTACAGTGGCTGTGACTGGCTGACGAACGCGCACAGCCAATCACAGCCTCCGTAGGTCCGGGGAGGAGACACCACCCCTCGTGAGGCTCCCTCTTCCCCGAATCTAAGGTATATTTGCTATTTGCAATGCAAACAGCGATCGCGGCCACCGGGGCTGCGATTTCACCATGACATATTGGGTATGTCATGGGTCCTTAAGTACCAGGGAGCCATGACATAACCCGTACTTCATAGGTCGCTAAGGGGTTAATGTGCCGTCCTTCACATACACAAAAAATAAAAAAACACCATTCTTCTCCCCTGTCCCGCGTTCCCTCGGCTCCTCACCTCTGCTTCTTGCTGTCTGCAGGCTGTGCCCCGGTGACTGCCCCTGGCAGCGATTTATGTCATGAGTGTTTTGCCAGCGCTGCGCGCGCACAGTCCTTACCTCTGAGAGTGCAGCGCCGGCAAAACACTCATCTGACAAAGTGCAGACAGTGACTGCGGCCCCTGCACCGGCCATGATAGTGAACAGTGAAACGGGCCTTGGGGCCGCACGAAGCAGCCTGACGGGCCGCATGCGGCCCGCGGTCCGCGTGTTTGAGACCCCTGAACTAGACTGTCCTGATTCATTCTCAGTAGAACATTTAGTTCAGCATATCATATAGTTCATTTAGTTCACAGGTCACATGATGCATTTCCTGTCAGCTCATAGGACAGGGTGGAGAGAAATACTGAACTAAATGAACTAATCTTTTGAACTAAACAGCAGTGTGAGGAGACAGAGTGATCCTCTACAGCTCCAGGAGGCTCCTGCTCTCACACTTGCTCTTTATAGCCCCTGATGCTGGAAAAGAAGGTAGTAAAACATTAGACCACACATCAAATACAAATATAATAGTAATAATAATATTAATAAAAACTGAAATTGCACAGTAGACAGACACAGCTCATATGTGTGTATGAGAGAGAGTTTGTGTGTGTGGTTCATGCCCCTCACCCGTCTGTGTGATAGGATCACCCTCCTGTAGAGGATCACCCTCCTGTAGCCTAGATCAGTCTTGCTAAAATCTTTACCACTGGCTCATGTTCTGTTCTCAAAATGGTGGCTGCTGAACTGCTTCTCAGCTCCCTCATACACATTCATTATGGGTCAGTACTCTACACTCTACACAGGGGGCGCTGCTGGGCTCAGTGAGATGCATCAGACTGAACTAGGCTGTCCTGATTCATTCTCAGTAGAACATTTAGTTCAGCAGCTCATATAGTTCATTTAGTTCACAGGTCACATGATGCATTTCCTATCAGCTCCTCACAGGATAGGGTGGAGAGAAATACTGAACTAAATGAACTAAATGAGCTAATCTTTTGAACTAATCTTTTCAGTGAACTAGTTCATGGTGAACTAATCACCAAAATGAACTAGATTTCCCATCACTAGTGTGGAGCCGTTCCCCTGCAGCACGCAATGTCTTCCTGTCTGTGCCGATCAGCTGATCAGCACAGATCAGCTGACCGGCACAGACAGGAAGACATCGCGTGCTGCAGGGGAACGGCTCCACGCACGGGGACGGGTGAGTGTACTGATTCACTGCACCCCGCGCTGATAATGATGTGCGGGGGGCAGTGAATACAGCCGCACATGATCACTCCAGGCTGTAATTGCCAGGGGTGATCATGTGGACCGGCTCTTTACTATGCGCGCGTCCCCGCTTGTCCTCCCGCCCACCTGTCAGCGCCGGCTTCTGCGCTGAGAAATGGGCGGGAGGATGGGCGTGCATATGTAATGAGCGGGCACACGTGGTCACGGCAGGCTGCTATAGTAGCCTGCTCGTGCCCCCGATGACCCGCTCCACCGCAGCACCCTCATTCCCCGCAGCCACAGTCAGACCATAAGACGCACCCCCAACTTTCCCCCAACATTTGGGGAAAAAAAGTGTGTCTTATGGTCCGAAAAATACGGTACTGAACATTTTTCTCAAAATCACTAAATTCTATTTTTGTTCGATAACTGTTCGCATTTGCATTAATGCTTTTCTACTACCTTATTATGACTTTGGCTAAGATAGTGATGCCTAAAATACAAAGTAAAGTGTCATCTTTTAATTTATGCTTTTTAGAGATTGTTTCATCATCAACTTGCTTATCTGTTCCCAGTATGAGTAATTTTTACCAGGGATGCCCAAACTTTTGCATGCCACTGTATATTACTACAGAAAAGACCAAACTATGTACAAGTAGTGTCTTTGTCACTAGTGAAATGTTCCTTGATTTCAGGATCTCCTCCAGTGACTTTATTGTTGATTCGCCCATAGCTATTCTCCTATTGACCATCTGGCGTTGTCACTGCATCTTGAGTGATCATTGATCCGATTAGGTTGAAGTCCTTTAGAACTTCAAGTTTGCCGTCGTCCATCTCAAATGTGCCCTGGTTGTACCTGGCAGTAGTCAATATCTTTGTTTTCTTTGTACTGAGTAGCAGTCCCATGTTTGAGCTTTCCATCTTGACACTCCGTAATAACTCCATCATTCTATCTATGCTTGTTGCTATCAGTGTTGTATCATCTGCATAGTTAAGATTATTGATGATTTGTCCAGCAATTTTGATTCCTTCTTTTTTTCAGCAAGTCCTGCCTTCCTGAAAATAGCAAGCATCTGCAATTAAATTAAAAGAGAAATGGTGACAGGATGCAGCCATGTCTGACGCCTCGTTCTACTTTGAACCATACTGTGTAAACTGCGTTCCGTTCGGACTGTTGCTTCTTGGTCAATAAGGTTCCTGATGAGGCTGATCAGTTGGTTTGGCACACCCATATCCTTCATGGTATTCCAAAGTTTCTGGTGATCAGCTCAGTCAAAGTCTATGCTGTTGTCGATGATGCAAAAATAGAGCTCCTTGTTATATTCTTAGTTTTACTGTAATATTGTGTCATCCAGGTCTTTTTTTTTACAGACGCTTTATCGTAGCAATAATTTTGTCTTTAAAGATGTTCAGTTCACTATCATTTCCAGTCTCTTTTTCTTCCCTTATCACTGAGTCGTTGTTGTAGAGATGCTCCGTGTATTCTTTCTATCTTTCCTAGATCTGTTCTGGCTCAGTTAGCTTATTCCCGTTGGCGTCTTTCAACATTCCCATTCGTGGTTGAAACTTTTGTCATATCTCTTTGATCTTTTGGTATGCCTTCCTGGTCTTGCCCTTCAGATGTTTGTTTTCTATCTCTGTACATATGGTAATAAAGTTCTTTGTCTGCTTCAATGGCTCTCTTTAGTCTTTTACTGATGTTGTCTGTGTCCTGCTTGTTACCATTTGCTTTTGCTATTTGTCATTCTTCGATTATCTATGGGGTCTCTTCTGCCTTTTGTTTGTTGACTTTCTAGCTTCTTCAGTAATAATAGTTATTATGTGTTCATTATTCCTCTGCCTTTGTTTCATCTGTGTCCAGAGATATAAATTGGTTGTGCAGACCCTTCCAAAATACTTCAGGTATGTTGGTCAAATTGAAGTTGGAAACAATCTGTTTTCTAGTCTGTTTGTTCAGCTAGACTCTAATCTTTGATGTCAAAAGTTAATTATCAGTTCCAAAATCAACTCCGGGCTTTGTTTTTGCAGTAATGATTGATGATCTCCAACTTTGTCGAACACATATGTAGTCAATATGATTCTTATAGGCCCCATTTGGTGATATCCGTGTAAAGGCTTTATTTTTAATTTTGGAAAAATGTGTTCATGGTAGACAGTTGATTTGTTGCACAAATGTTAATGAATTTTCCTCCAGCCTCATTCTGTTCACAAAGTCCAAAGTTTCCAACAATGATTCCATGCTTGCAGTGGCCCACTTTAGCATTCAAGTCTTCAAAAAGAATGAATGTCTTGTTTTGGTATCTTTTTGATTTCTTCTTGAACTTAATTGTAGAATAGTTTAAAGTCTTATTCCTCAGCATCTGTTGTTGGTGCGTAGACTTGTATAAGTTTGACATGGATTGGCGCTCCTTATAGTCATATCGAGATGACTGTTTCACTAACGGCATTGTAGTTCAGGACAGTGCTAGCCAATTTTCGGTTGAGAGTAAAAGCCACATTATTCTTTGGTTTTCATTGCCAGAATAGTGGACTCATTGTTCATTTGACTGGAAATGTTCACATTGAGTGCAATAATTCTCTAATTCCGAGTAAGTCAGGTGCTGTTCTATCAATTTCAGTTTTGAAGATGTTGAGATTGCCTTGGTTCATGGTTCGTACATTCCAAGTTTCAAACTTTATGATATCTTTGTAGCTTTTAATCTTCCCTTTTGACCAAGCAATTTCAGTACCAGGACATACTTGCAGCTTTGATCCTGGCTGGTCATGTGACTTGATCATACTCAGGTCGACCATCAGCCCTTTCTAGGTAGCTTGTTAAGTGCCTTCCGACCTAGGGGTGCATCTTCCATGACTATATCGAATTACTTTAGTTGTACTCTCCATTACGTTTTCTTGGAATAATACAGAAGATTGCCAAGCCTTTCCTTTGTGCAGCAATGTAGCTTCCATGAAGGAGCCAAAGTGAATCAGAGTTCCATGCTGTTAATACAAACCGTATCATCATGCAACCTCCTGCTGCCGATGTTGGCCCTGGGCAGTTTGCTTTAATTTGGACCTCAGTTGAAACCTGAACATCATGGTGGGGGGCTGTTTTTCACCATAAGGTACTATCAAACTTCATATAATTGAAGGAAGGACGAATGGACAAATGTACCAAGACATTTTTGATAAATATTTGCTGCCATCTACCTGGATAATGAAGATGAAATGAGGGTGGACATTTTAGCAAGACAATGATCCCAAAAATGCAGCCAATGAAATGCTCAAATAGTTTAAGAGAAAGAAATTTAAGCTGCTGAGCTGCTAAAATGGCCCAGCCAGTCATCTGAACGTGAATTCGGTAGAAAATTTAAGTAAAGAACTAAACCACAAATATCATAGAAGGAGCAATTGAGGATTTGAAAAGTTTTTGTGTGGAAGAATGGACCAAAATCACACCTGAGCAATGCTGGCTCTTTCATCAACAATAAAGGCTTTGTGTGAAGTATTAAATCAATTTCAGTATGCGTGTTCAATACTTTTCCACTGTGTAATTTCTCATTATTACACATTACTAAATTTATTCACATCTATTATTTGACTTCTATGCTATCCCACCTCTTGGCGCAGCTTTGATTTACGTACATGATGGATACTGGCCCCTCACCTCTGTGATACTCCTGAGTGCACTTCACAAATATATATTGGGCCCATGTTGTCGGCTGAGACAAGTCGGCGTGTGCATCCCTAAGTTCCAATGAATTTGACCAGAATTGGACCTGAAGGTAACTGGATCCATAGGCACTGTAAACAATGTTTCTGTTTGAGTCAATTTAAAACAGGCAAAGGAGGTATCCAGCACTCATGGCAATAGGAATCCAGAAAAATAGATTACAAACAGCACATTTATTGGTAGTGTTTAATATCGAAACAATTCACGACCTGGCAGTAGACACAGTCAATGCGTTTGGAGCACGCAGGCTCTAATTCATCATGCATAATATGTTTATGTTTTTATGCTATTTTTCGGGATTCCTATTGCCATGAGTGCTGGATACCTCCTTTGCCTGTTTTGAATTGACTCATATCAAGCCAGTTAGCTGGACTGGACTCTCCGTGCACCGCCCGCAACAAGACTTTCTAGGAGTGGTGAGCTGATTTAATCTTTGAACTTTAATGTTTATGTTTCTCTTCGCAATCACCCCTACTTCACTTCTTACTAACCCCTCTAATCCATAGACCCAGTAAGGAACTGGTCCTCTCTCCCGTCATCCTCCCCACTCATCTCACCTCCTACTCAGTTCTGTTCCTGCACATAAAACCCTGTGTCTCCAGAAACATACGGCCATCTCATGGCCTTTCCTGCTCCCACCTACTAACACTCTCTCTGCTTCTCCTCACTGCTGGTAATATCTTTCCAAACCCTGGCCCTCGACGACAGTTACTTCTATCACCCAATCATGATCTGTCACAAATATCTGCAACCCTTCTAAACTTATATCCATTCACCCAGCCCCTCTCCCTCTATGGAACGCGCGCTCTGTTTGCAATAAACTTTCATACATCCATGATCTTTTCATCACTAACAAACTTTTCTTCCTTGGCATCACTGAAACCTGGCTCTACACCTCTGACACAGCCTCTCCTGCTGCACTTTCTTATGCTGGTATCCATCTTTCTCACATCCCTACCAAAATGACAAGCACAGTGGAGGAGTTGGCTTTCTCTTGTGGGATAACTGCTCCTTCACCTCAATTCCACTGCCACCCTCCATTACTCTCCCCTTTTTTGAGGTGAACTCCATCCTCATCTATTCCTCTATTCATCTATTCCTCCTCCAATCTCCAACTGGCTGTCATTTACCCCTCCCCGGGGACAGCCAATATCTTTCTCGACCACTTCATCGCCTGCATACTACGTTTTCTTTCCGCTGAGTCCCTTCTTCCTCTAGCAGACATAGTTTTCTTACATGATACAGATGCTGCTGCCACTTTATATAACACCACAATAACTACAGTTCTCGATTTGGCTGACCCCCTAAATATACCAAAACATGCTCATCCAACAAACAACCCTAGCATTCTAACCTGACTAAATAACTGAGGCGGGCTTTAAGGGTTGCTCAGCAAAGATGGAAGAGGTCCCATTCCAATGAGCACTTCATCGCATACAAACAGACCCTCACCAATTTGAAGGCCCCACTTACCGCTGCAAAACAAACCTTCTAATTAACTCTCATATCCTCCCTATCTCACAACCCTAAACAGCTATTCAACACTTTATATTCTCTCCTCCATTCCTCGGCACCTCTTTATTCTCTTCTCATCTCACCTGGAGACTTTTCCAATTTCTTCAAGTAAAAGAATAACAACATCAGACTAAGCTTTGGCTCACAATCGCCACAGCCCCTCCTCATAACTGCTCAACCCTCTTCCTCCAAATCATGCTTCTCCACCATGACAGATCAGCTTTCCTCTCTTCTCTCAAGATCACATCTCACCACTTGACCAGTTCCAGTCCAACCTTATCCCAACATCTTTGCAGTCTTCACGCTCACCCCAACCCATCTCTTCAACATATCACTAACAACTGGTATATTCCTGTCATGCTCTAAACATGCCACGATTAAACCCATCTTCAAAAAGTCCTCCCTTGACTCATCCTCTATGTTGAGCTATTGCCCCTTATCACTTCTACCCTATGCCTCTAAACTACTGGAACAGCATGTTCTTCTTGAACCGTCCTCCCACCTCGCCACCTGCTCTCTCTTTGACCGATTACAATCTTGCTTCTCACCGCATCATTCCACTGAAACTGCCCTAACTAAAGTCATCAATGACCCTCTAACCACCTAAGTCAAGCGACACTACTCTGTCTTCCTCTTCCTGGACCTATCCTCTGCCTTCGACAAAGTGGACCATTCTCTTTTACTACAGATTCTCTGCTCTCTGGGCATCACAGACTTGCCCCAATCCTGGCCCTATCTATCTCCTCGTACCTAACCGACAAAACATTCAGCGTTTCCCACTCTCATACTACTTCCTCATCTCACCCCTATCTGTCTGTGTCCCCAAGGTTCATTTGTTGGACTTCTGCCCTTCTTCATTTACACTTTTGGCCTGTGACAACTCATAGAGTCCTGCAGTTTTCAGTATCATCTCTATGCTGGCGATACACAGATCTACCTCTCTGGACCTGACATCACCTCCTTACTAACCAGAATCCCACAATGTCTGTCTGCTATTTCATCCTTTTTCTCTGCTCAATTTCTAAAACTTAACATGGACAAAATGGATTTCATTATCTTTCCTCCTCCTCATTCAACCGCCCCCAACAGACCTATCCATCAAAGTTGATGGCTGCTCAATATTCCCAGTCCCACACGCTCGTTGCTGGGGGTAATTCTTGACTCTGCTCTCTACTTCAAGCCACATATCAAAGCCCTCTTCACCTCCTGCCAACTAAAACTCAAAAATATTTCCGAGATTCGTTCATTCCTTTCCCAAAAAGCTGTAAAAACACTAGTACATGCTCTCATTATCTCCCGCCTGGACTGCTGCAACCCATTGCTCTATGGCTTGCCTTTGAATACTCTCACACTCCTAAAATCTATTCTAATATATGCTGCCAGACTTATCTATCTGTTCCCCCACTATTCCCCGACCTCTCTTCTTTGCCAATTCCTTCACTGGCTTCCTATTGCCCAACAACTCCAGTTCAATGCCTTAACCATGACATACAAAGCCATCCACAACCTGTCTCCTCCTTTCATCTGTGACCTAGTCTCCTGATACTTATCTGCATGTAACATCTGAACCTCACAAGATCTCCTTCTCCACTCCCATCTTATCTCCTCTTCCCATAATCGCACACAAGATTACTACTGTGCAACCCTCATACTCTGGAAAGCTTCAAAAGGAACCCGAAGACCCACCTCTTCCAACAAGCATACAACCTGCAGTAACCCTCAGTCCACTTCAGCGCCACATGACCATCTTTACCCTCACCTACTGTATCCTCACCCATCCCTTTTAGACTGTGAGCCTTCACAGGCAGTGTCCTCTCTCCTTCGTTACCAGTCTCTGCCTTGTATTATTCATGATTATTGTACTTGTCCCTTTTATGTACACTCCTTTTCAAATGTAAAGCGCCATGGAATTAATGGCACTATATTGATAAATAATAATAATTTCTTCTGCCTGTGTGGATTGGGTTGTTACTGACATCTGGTGATCAATTCATGTTAATAGCACCTCTAGAAATATATTTACCTAGAAAATTAGTGATGTGTGTAGAGACACGAGGGTCAGTGAGTGGTCTCATCTGCTAGCCTGGCTGTCTTTAGAAAGACCATATGGGCTAGGGTTCATACCACTGAACAGTGTAATGGTGACCTCATTGAGTCGCCTGTAATCCACACAGAAATGATTACTCTTGTCCTTCTTTAGCAACAACACTATATTGGCAGCCCATGAGCTACGAGAAGGAACTCTGACACCCATATTCAACGTCATCCACCTGGCCTTCATCATTGCCAACACTGCGGGTGTCACCCATTTAATTGGGCTGCCCCTGTGTTGACATGATGCTGGACCAGGGGTGTTAAACAGGCCAATTCATGAACAGAGATCTAAATGTTCAGAGCAGGTCAGGTTTGTTAAGGATGCGCTCACAAGAGCGTTGAAATCAGACGAGTGCAATGCGAGAAAATCTCGCATTGCACTCTGACCAATGCTAGTCAATGAGGGAGAGCAGTTGGTCTGCTTTTCTTGCATCCAGATTCTGGATGCAAGAAAAGTGGCAGTGTCGCGAGCGGGGAGGACGCCGCCGCTGTGCTTGCTAACGCTCGGGTCCGGCGCTGTTGCGGCTGCTGCTCGGTGGCTCGAGCGGTGGGCCGGATCCGGGGACTGGAGCGGCGCTCCTCGCCCGTGAGTGAAAAGGGTGGTTGGTTTGTTTGGGGATTTAGTCCATGACGCCACCCACGGGTTGTGGTGAAGATGGGCACCACCGCTGCTGGTGACGGGGATCCCGGGAGCGATGGTAGGGAGCAGCTGGGATGTTGCTTTCCCCCTCCGTGGGTAGGGGTCGGTGGTCCCAGGGCCCGGTGGTGTGACGGGGAGGCAGGGTTGGTGAGGTGCAGGGTTGCAGGGACAGCGCGGCACGGTGCCGGATGGCACGGGTGTACTCACTCAGTAAGAGATGCACAAAGTCCTCGGTAAACCAAACGGCTGGATGGCAGGTCCCGCAGCCGGCTGCAGTGTCTCTCCCCAGATAGGTGATGGCGGCTGTCTTTCCCTGCACCTTTGTGTACTGTTTGACTACGATGGGTCCCCAACGGTAGTCCGCTCCCCGGTGTATGGATGCCGGAAGAGCCCGTTTGCCCGCAGGCGCTGGCCCTTGGTTCTCTAGCCTTAGGCGGTAGCTGTATACCCTCACAGTGCGGACGGTTGCCTTCTAACAGGTATTTGGCTGTTAGGAAACCCCTGGGGTTCCTGTCACACTCGGATTTGACTGTTGACGGCGACTCCAAGCCTAGTCGGGGTCCGATGGCCCTGTCTGTGTGTGCTGGCTTCACTTCGCTCCCCGGTCGGTACCGGCGGGCCACCGCCCGTCCCCGGTCCTACGGTTCTGCGTTGATTCACCACTCCTGCACACGGCCACCACCGTCTTCCAACCTTGTTGTCAGTGCCTGGGCCACAAACCCAGACACTCTCCACTTCACTCCTCTCACTTCAACCTCCTCGACTAAACTCCTAGCTCTTTCCCACCTCTAGGCCTGTGAACTCCTCGGTGGGTGGGGCCAACCGCTTGGCTCCGCCCTACCTGGTGTGGACATCAGACCCTGGAGGGAGGCAAGAAGGGTTTCGTGTTTGGCTAATGTTACTGTATAGTGGGAGTGGGTGTGTGTGTGTGTTACCTGTGACGACCTGGCTAGTCCAGGGCACCACATTCCCCCTTGGTGAAATGCACACCGTCCGCGGGCTGCCCGTCCATCACCGGTTTTATTATTTTTTTTAGTTTTTGGGGGTTTTTTTTCAAAACTGTAAAACATAACATGTCAACATATCAAACATAAGCATTTTTGTCAGGTCACTTGAACGTTACACATAAAAACATAATAATGACGGACGGACGGATGTCTTCCGCTCTCCCACCCAAGCAACCTAGCCCTGATGCTGCCCCTAAGAAGTGGGCAGCACCCCTTGACCCCAGTCCAGGTTCAGGCTGCCCGAGCGGGAACGGGTACGGTAACTTGCACCCGACTGTCACTTCAGGGGACCCCACGTCCAAGGGGGACCCCTGACCCCCGGAGGATGGCCACCGGTCCTGGTGGTGGCCGGGCCCCAGCCTGCTCTGCTGTGTGCCCTTCCTCCAATCTGCCTCTCCGGAGGCGGAAACAGTATCCATCCCACAACACTATTTACAAACCCACAAGTTCGTGGGTGGCCTGCTAGTTCTCGGCCATGTTCATGAGCAGTTTCTCATGTGGGTGGTAAAAACACACAGAGTCCCTCCGGGGACAACTTGCCGGCAACAGCCGGGTAATCACGTAGATAATCAGATGATCTTTTGGATGATTATTGTCATTCACTCACATATTTACACAATCAGCAGGTTGCACCCCTAAATGTCGGTTTCCCTATACCTAAGCGGGGGCCTACCTAGGTTGGAGCGGGTGGACCTTCGGGGCCCAATGTCAGGAGTTACAGACGAGGGGACAGAGGAGACAACCTGTTCCTCTTCCCGTATTCCGTGTGGGGCAGGCGGAGACCAAAGGGGGCTAGGTGCAGATGCAGCCCTGGGCACTGGTTCACTGGCGGTTACTCCCGATTCCTTTTCCTCCACGGGTTGTGGGAACATTATTACCGGAATAATTACCGTGCCATTCTGCATAGGCCAGTCCGCTGGGAAATCACCCATTACTGTGTGGATCACCTCTTTTTCTTTCTCCCCGGTTGGTCTGGGGGCCGGAACTTCGGCTGCCACCTTCAATGGAGATGGGCACCTCTTCAGGTGCTCCCTGGAAACTGTGGCCGAAGTCTTCCCCTGGTCACGACTGATCTGGTAGGCCTTCTCATTCTCCCATTCAGTGGGCTGTACGACATACGGGGTTTTCTCCCACTGGTCATCAAGCTTATGGGTTCTTCTTTTCCATTTTAGTACTACATCCCCAGGTTTAAAGGGACCAGCTGGAGCCCGCTTGTTGAAGTACTGTTCTTGCTGTTCCCGGGTCTGACACATGTTCCTTTATACGTACTCCTGGACCTGTCGGTACTGTGCTCTCCGCCGAGTGTCCCACCCAGCAGTCGAAGGGAGGGCCTCTGGAGCTTCCAAGTCCATTTCTAGGTCCACCGGCAACCGGCCCGGCCGGTCTCTCATCAAATACGCTGGTGTACATTTGGTAGAGCTAGAGGGAATGTTATTGTACATGTCTACCAGGTCAGGCAGCTTTTCTGGCCACAGGTTCCGCTCTTCTAACGGTAGCGTCTTAAGGAGACCCAGGACCAGATGGTTCATCTTCTCACACATGCCATTAGTCTGGGCATGGTAAGGCGTGGTCCGAATCTTCTTGCAGCTGTATAACTGGCAGAATTCTTGAAACACCTCCGCTTCAAAAGCCAGACCCCGATCGGTAAGCACCCTCTCCGGGTACCCGTGCGGTCGGCAAAAATAGGCCTGGAATGCTCTAGCGGCGGTACGGCCGGTCAGGTCCTTGACTGGGACAACCACCATGAATCTCGAATAGTGGTCTACGATGGTCAGGGCGTAGGTGTACCCACTTCGGCTAGGGGTGAGTTTGACGTGGTCCAGGGCGACCAACTCCAGCGGCTGATGGGTGATGATTGGGCATAGAGGGGTCTTCTGGCTGGCCTCGTCCCTTCTTCTCAGTGCACAGGGACCACACTCTCGGCACCAGGCCTCGACAGACTCCCGCATCCCACTCCAATAGAACCGCTCTCTCAACAGCATCTCCAGCTTCTTCCACCCAAAGTGCCCGGCACCGTCATGTTAAGCCCGTAGAACTGTGGGCACACTAGCCTGAGGAATCACCAGCTGACGAACCTCCTCATGAGTCTTCGGGTTGATCAGTTCCCGATACAGTTTCCCCTGGTCCAGATGCAGCCGGGCTCGTTCCTTCCACAGCCATTGGGCCTCGGGAGGAGCAGCAGGGTCCATTCTAGCAGAACCTTGTTCAATCATGGTCTTGACCACTTGGACGGCAGGCGCTTGGTCTTGGGCATCTTGCTATTCCTGACTGGGTAGCGGGTCCAGGTTCGCCTGTTGCTGTTTGACATGCAACTTCTCGACCGGTAGCCGGTGAAATGCGGGCAACTCTATTTCTTCGAGATCATCGCCTTCCAACCCCTCATTTGGTAGGTGGGGCATCCGGGATAGCACGTCCGCGTTGGTGTTCTTGCGGCCGGCTCGGTACTTGATCGTGAAGTCATAATTAGACAGCCTGGCCACCCACCGCTGCTCCAACGCGCCCAGCTTGGCTGTGTCCAGATGGGTTAACAGATTATTGTCCGTATAGGCTGTGAACTTAGCTGCTGCGAGGTAATGGCGGAATCACTCGGTAATGGCCCACACCAGGGCTAGGAACTCAAGCTTGAAGGAGCTGTAATTCTCAGGGTTCCTTTCCGTGGGCCGGAGTTTTCGGCTGGTGTAGGCGATCACTTTTTCCCTTCCATTCTGGACCTGGGACAGGACTGCTCCCAAGCCTACATTACTGGCATCGGTGTAGAGGATGAATGGGAGACTGTAGTCGGGGTACGCCAGGATTTCTTCCCCAGTCAAGGCCGTCTTCAGCTGGAGGAAGGACTCCTCATGCTTTTCTTCCCACGCCAACGGGGTTCCAGGGGACCTGCCACCCTTGGTCTGTCCCACGAGGAGGTCTTGTATGGGGGCGGCCATCTTCGTGTATCCCTTAGTGAAGCGGCGATAGTAGCCCACCAGGCCCAGGAACTGTCTCACCTCTCTCATCGTGGTCGGCCTCGGCTAGTCCTGAATGGCGGTGATGTTTTCGGGATCTGGGGCAACGCCTTCCGTGCCCACCATATGTCCGAGGTACTGCACCCTGGGTTTCAGTAGGTGGCACTTAGAGGGCTTCAATTTCATCCCATATTTGGCTAGGGACATGAACACTTCAGCCAGATGTTCCAGATGGGCCTCGTACGTCTGGGAATACACGATCACATCGTCCAGGTACAGTAGGACCGTTTCGAAATTGAGATGTCCCAGGCAGCACTCCATGAGCCGTTGGAAGGTTCCAGGGGCATTGCACAGGCTGAACGGCATGCTGTTAAACTCGCAGAGTCCCATGGGAGTGGCGAATGCCGTCTTTTCACGGTCCTCTGGTGCGACCGCTACCTGCCAGTACCCGCTAGTAAGGTCAAGGGTAGAGAAGAAGTTAGCAGTTCTCAGCACAACTAGTGACTCTTCGATACGGGGGAGAGGATAGGCATCTTTATGCGTGATCTGGTTGATCTTCCGGTAATCCACACACATTCTCATGGTGCCGTCCTTCTTCTTTACCAGCACCAGTGGGGCTGCCCAGAGACTACAACTATCCTGAATGACCCCTGCCTCCTTCATGTTCCTCAACATGTCTTTGGCGCATTGGTAGTGTGCTGGTGGAATGGGCCTATACCTCTCTTTGATGGGTGGGTGTAGGCCTGTAGGGATATGGTGTTGAACCCCCTTAATCCTCCCGAAATCTAATGGGTGCTTGCTGAAAACCTGCTCATACTCTTGCACTACCTTGTATACCCCCTCGTTGTGATGCGTGGGTGTGGTTTCAGTACCTACGTGTAGTTCTTGGCACCCCTCTTCTAACTGTTCAGGGGGTGCATGGTTACTGGCCAGGGATGCTGAGGTAGGAGGGGCAGCTTCGTGAATGGTGTGAGGGTCTAGGGTGAGCAACTTGGCGAGGGTAGCGTAACGGGGGAGCCTGACTGCCTCCTCTCAACAATTTAGCACTCTTACAGGCACTCTCCCCTTTTTAACGTCAACCACCCCTCTGGCCGCCATCACCATGGGCCAGTGTTCAGAAGGCGTGGGTTCCACCATCGCCGGGTAGTCGCGCCCCTGGGGGCCTACTGCTGCCCTGCACCAAATCATCATCTCACTTCGGGGTGGCACTACCAAGGGGGCCACATCCATCACCCTTACTCCACCAATCTCTCCACCAGTTGAGTTCACTTGCTGCCGATACAGAAGGGCCCGGATCTCACGCTGCACAGCCCTCTGTCTGCCTCCTCCTGCTGTGGCGGCCAACTGCTGCAACAGACTCAGCACCTCACTCATACAATGCTCCATCACATTGGTCCCTAGGATTACTTTAGGGTTATGGTCACTGGGTTCATTCATCACCACAATCATTCCTTGGTCCTTTAACTCCGCACGTCCCACGGTCAGGGTCACTTGTTTGTATCCCACTTGGGTTAGAGGGAGTCCATTGGCTGCGACCAGGGTCAAGCTATCATCAGAGGGGGCAAGTTCGTCAGTACCCTTATACCGCTGGTACAGTGTATATGGTATAGTGGTTACCTGTGATCCTGTGTCCAAGAGGGCCATGAGCAGGATGCCATCCACTGCCAGAGGGATGATGGGGCGAGCGCCGACGTACCGGTCTCGCCAGTCCGGAGGGCCGTTGGTGTCTACTCCTGAGGATTGGCCCTTGGCCCCAGGGGTTGCTCGTTTAACGGGCATCGCCTAGAGTAATGGCCAGGCTTGCTGCACCTGTAACAAATAGGAGGCCCATACCGTGAGTCATTGGTCCTTCTCCGCTGCATCCAGGGGACGTCCTCCGGGCTGTCGGTGAGCTGGATCCCTCCAAGGGGCTTGACTCTCGATGGCAGCTGGAGTGCGGCGAGGATCTTGGCTAGGTCTCCATCCATGCAGCGGACCTGGGCATCTAGCTCCTCCATCATCCCGACGGGCGCTGCAGGGGCCGGTAGAGCCGGGGGTGGAGGTGCCACCATGATAGGAGCGGTCTCAGCCGGCCATGAAGCCACCTCAGGAGCGTCTGGCATTGGGACCTGCAGGGCCTTGATGGCTCGCTCTTTCAATACTGCAAAGTCCAGATTGGGGTGTTCGAGTGCCCACAGCCCTAGCTGCTTGCGGTCCTCCGCAGACCCCAACCCTTGCAGGAATTGTTCCACTAGCATCTTATTGCTATCCGCATCATTAATAGTGTCCACCCGCTTCAGCGTACGGAGGGCTGTTTGCAGACGCAAGGCATAGTCTCTTATATTGTCCGCAGGCCGCTGTCGACACTGATAAAACTGCATCCGCAGCTCCGCTTCCGTGCGGGTCTCAAAAGCGATTTGTAGCTTCTCGAAAATGGTAGTCACTGAGGCCCGGTCCGCGTCGGTCCAGGTCTCCGTCTCCTGCTCAGCCACGCCGGTTAGCTGCCCTAGCACCACTACTGCCCGTTGCCTATCAGTCAAGGGATATAAATCGAGGACCGGGCTAATCTTTTTCCGGAACACCTGCAGAGCATCAGGCTTCCCATCGTACTGCGGTAGCCTGGTAGCACCGGGCACATAGGGCAGGGAGAACGGCACCACCTGGGCGACCGCTGGGCCCGCGGCCTCCCCCGCTCCTGCGGCCGGAGCGTGGGCTATCCCATTTCCATCTACGGGTGCAGCGGCGGCTGCGACCGCCACTCCTCCGACAGCTCCGTCGGGCGCAGACATCTTCTTCCCGTCCCCCCTTGTTTCTCTTCAGCACTTCCGCTTGTTGCGGGCGGGGCTTCGCTTTCGGAGAAGACGCTCGAGCGGGAGATTTTTGCGCCAAAGATGGCGGCGCTTCAAATTTTTCAGCCGGACGCCGCTGGCGGGGATCACAAGGCGCACTTCTACTGGTAAGTAGATGGGTTCAATCCTGTTCGTGATGCCAAGTTGTCGCAGGCGGGGAGGACGCCGCCTCTGCGCTCGCTAACGCTCAGGTCCGGCGCTGCTGCGGCTGCTGCTCAGTGGCTTGAGCGGTGGGCCGGATCCGGGGACTCGAGCGGCGCTCCTCGCCTGTGAGTGAAAAGGGTGGTTGGTTTGTTTGGGGATTTAGTCCGTGACGCCACCCACGGGTTGTGGTGAAGATGGGCACCACCGCTGCTGGTGACGGGGATCCCGGGAGCAATGGTAGGGAGCAACTGGGATGTGGTTTTCCCCCTCCGTGGGTAGGGGCCGGTGGTCCCGGGGCCCGGTGGTGTGACGAGGAGGCAGGGTTGGTGAGGTGCAGGGTTGCAGGGACAGCGCGGCACGGTGCCGGATGGCACGGGTGTACTCACTCAGTAATAGATGCACAAAGTCCTCGGTAAACCAAACGGCTGGATGGACGGGTCCCGCAGCCGGCTGCAGTGTCTCTCCCTGGACAGGTGATGGCTGTTGTCTTTCCCTGCACCTTTGTGTACTGTTTGACTACGATGGGTCCCCAACGGTAGTCCGCTCCCCAGTGTATGGATGCCGGAGGAGCCCGTTTGCCCGCAGGCGCTGGCCCTTGGGTCTCTAGCCTTAGGCGGTAGCTGTATACCCTCACGGTGCGGACGGTTGCCTTCTAACAGGTCTTTGGCTGTTAGGAAACCTCTGGGGTTCCTGTCACACTCGCATTTGATTGTTGACGGCGACTCCAAGCCTAGTCGGGGTCCGATGGCCCTGCCTGTGTGTGCTGGCTTCACTTCGCTCCCCGGTCGGTACTGGCGGGCCACCGCCCGTCCCCGGTCCTACGTTTCCGCATTGATTCACCACTCCTGCAGACGGCCACCACCGTCTGCCAACCTTGTTGTTAGTGCCTGGGCCACAAACCCAGGCACTCTCCACTTCACTCCTCTCACTTCAACCTCCTCGACTAAACTCCTAGCTTTTTCCCACCTCCAGGCCTGTGAACTCCTCGGTGGGTGGGGCCAAGCCCTACCTGGTGTGGACATCAGACCCTGGAGGGAGGCAACAAGGGTTTTGTGTTTGGCTAATGTTACTGTCTAGTGGGGGTGGGTGTGTGTGTGTGCTACCTGTGACGACCTGGCTAGTCCAGGGCGCCACAGCAGCATGCTGCGATTTTCTGCAAGAGCCATATCTCTCGCACCCATTCAAGTGAATGGGTGTGAGAGAAACATCGGACTGCACTCGAATGTTATCCCAGTGCAGTGTGATATACGCACAGGCAGACAATGGAGAAGATGGGGGGATTAACCTCTCCCTCCCCTTCGCAGCTGTGACCCAATTGCAGGATCGGGTCACAGTCGCATGACACTTGGCTGACGCTCGCAGCAGAGCCTGAGCCGGGGGTCATAAGCATATGGCTTCCGATGCTGTCGCATCGGATGCCATACGCTCACAAACTGCTAAGTTGATGATCTCCCTTTTCTCATAAGCTTTTAGCCTGATGACATGGTAGGTCTGTTCATGACCACCTGCTTGATCCAGGGCCACGGTGTAGTCCTTATTCCTACATTTCCTGGTAGTGGTGAATGGATCTACCCTCATGGATTGAAGCTTATTTTTACGTATTTGTACTAGTACTAGAACACTCTGTCCACTCGCAAATTCTCAGAGTCAGACAGTACGGTTGTAACATCGTTGCTGTTTTTTCTGAGCTACTTCTAATTCCCATGGGCTAACGCCAAGGCTGAACTTTTCAACATAATCCAGAATGTGAACGTCTTCTTTGGTGAAGGTGCCCTCCCAACTCTCTTGTATCATCAGTCACAGTCACAGCTGCAGGGACATCATTGGCCAAGCGCAGAAGTTTGGATAGGTTCTGCTAAGGTACCACAAGCTGATGGGTACTTGTCCAGGGTTTCTCTGGGCAGGATACTGGCTTTTCATGATATAAGAGCCCCCTCTCCCATCTATACATCTATCCTGATTTCTTTCTCCAGTTCATGCAGCCATACTGGGGACAAGTTCCAGGGTGGGGTAAGAGTTGGGCTTCCCTAAACTCCTTAAAATTTAACTCCGCTCAGTAAATGCCCACAGTCTGGTCAGGTGTATTTACTGTTGCCGGCTCAAAAAAGGAAGATGGAGGCTTGGAATTTGGGTTATCCTTATAAGGGATGACAGAAGGATCCACATCAGGGTCCTGCTTGGCTTGGTTGCAGGTGATAGCTGTGACATACTAGTTGGACAGCCCCTGTCCCTGGTCATTCCCCAAAAGAACAGTTGTGAGGAGGCTGTCTATGAGCCCCACTTTGACATCTCATTGGTTGGTCGCTCAGTTCAACTGCATACATGCCATAGGGATGTCTGAGCACTGACAACCAGCTCAGGAGATGGTCATTTGACAGCGTGGTAAATGGTGTTCTGGTTGAACAATATCTGGGCTGACCGGAGTTAAAGACACAACATCCCGAAGTCCCTGGGCCTGGATTTCACTGACCTTGTCCGGCTGGATGTAGCAAATGAGGTTGGCTGGTGTAGGGCAGACAGGGTATATCACTTCTGCTACTGGTGTATCCTGGGGTTGGCGTCCCTCAAACCCCAATAGCTCATCTTGGCAAACATTAACAGGCTGGGCCTGTATACAGATACCAGGCATGGGGCCCTTGGTCCTGGAGACAAACTTTGGCCATGTGTTCAAGGTAGCCGCATGTATAACATCCCCGTGGGTTGGGCAAATCACAATACCTGTTTGTAAACCTTTGTCCTGGTGGGGCTTTTGGCTGGGTAGTGGGATTGTCCTGCTCAAGTGGTTGGTAGCTGTTTGAGTCCTACGGAGGAGATTCGAGGCTTCCACTATGCAGTGGGTCCGGATTGTGGGCACGTACCCTAACAGTATCTCCATATAGATATGAAAAACTAAACAGCAAAACATTCAATCTAAACATTCACTGAATAGTGTGCATATACATGGCAGTCACATGCAATACACAAAATATAAGACAATATCTGCGCTGCCCAGTTCAAGGAAAATCACAACAGTCCATTCATGAAAAGAAGAACAAAGTAAACTGTCCTTCTGCAAGTAAAACATTTAAGGATGCAGTACTAACTTTTAGTAATACTCTTGCACAGGGGCGTACATAGAAATCATGGGGCCCCATATCAAAATTTCTAATTGGGCCCCCTCCCACCCCCCCCCCCCAAAAAAAAAAAAAAATAATTAATTAATAATAGTAAATAAAAATATTCAGCTGGGACACAGAAGAGCATATTTCACAACTTTACAGCCCTTACCAAATAATTTTCCTCCTATTGAAAGCCCCTAATTTCCCCATTCATTCATTGCAGCCATAAAATGTGATGACAACAAAAGTGCCCAACAAACATGGTCAGTATCTTACATCAGTATTTGTAGCCAAGGAGTGGGTGAAAAATGCAGAAGTGGTGCCCGTGTTTCTATTATACTTTTCCTCTGATTGTTCCACTCCTGGTTTTGGGTACACATACTGAGGTAAAATACTGACCAAATACTCAACATGTGCACGGGGCTGTAGAAGAGTATAATAGGCGTCAGATAGTCCTCCATATAGTAAAATGAAGAGGTGATTACTTGTTTTCACCAGACAACCTCTGTAAGTGCATATTTGCTACAGTGTAATAAACACAGGACTGGGAGGGGTTAAACATCCAAGACTTTAATCTCTATTGGAAATAAAGTATCTTTCCCATATTGATATCAGAGAGAAAAAGTGAACTCCACATAGAACACAATCCACTATACCAAGACCAATAATACCACTTACAAGGGGAAAATACTGTAACACCGTGACCAGACTACGACTACATATTACCACCACATAGTGACCAAATACACCCACATACAAGTAAGAAATACCGCCACACCGTGACCAGACCACATAGTGACCGAATAATACCACATGCAAGGGAGAAATACTGTCACACCGTGACCAGACAATATATTACCACCACACAGTGACCGAATAATACCACATACAAAGGAAGAAATACTGCAACACCCAGACCACATAGTGACCGAATAATACCACATGCAAGGAAGAAATACCGCCACACTGTGACTAAAGCGGGCTTTACACGCTACAATATATCTAACGATGTTTCGGTGGGGTCACGTCGTAAGTGACGCACATCCGGCATCGTTAGTGATATTGTAGTGTGTGAAACCTACGTGCGATTGCGATTGAACGAAAAAACGTTGATCGCATACACGTCGTTCAATTACTAAAAATTGAACGTCGGGTTGTTCAATGTTCCCGAGGCAGCACACATCGCAGTGTGTGACATCCCGGGAACGATGAACTGCAGCTTACCTGCGTCCCGTGGCTCCCGCCGGCTATGCGGAAGGAAGGAAGGAGGTGGGTGGGATGTTTACATCCCGCTCATCTCCGCCCCTCCGCTTGTATTGGCCGGCTGCCGTGTGACGTCGCTGTGACGCCGAACGTCCCTCCCACTCCAGGAAGTGGATGTTCGCTGCCCACATCTTATGGTAGGTAAGTACGTGTGACGGCAATTAATCGTTTGTGTGACACGGTCAATAAATTGAACGTGCCGCACATACGATGGGGGCGTGTCACATCGCATACGATATCGTATGCTTAATTGTAAGGTGTAAAGCAGGCTTAAGCCACATGGTGACCAAATAATACTACATACAAAAGCGAAATACCACCATATCGTGACCAGACATCATATTAACACTACATAGTGAGCGAATACAACCACATACAAGGGTCAAATACCAACATGCCATGACCAGACCACATACTGACAGAATAATACTACAATAATGATCATGAATAAAAACCACAATACTAATAACACTAATATTACCATCAGTGCCATTATACACAGGAGCTCTGTATATAGTGTCAGTGTACAGGTAATACAGTGATCACCAGTGACATTATACATAGAAGCTCTGTATATAGTGTATGTGTATAGTGTACAGGTAACAGAGTGATCACCGATGACATACACAGGAATTCTGTATACAGGGTACAGCTAAAACAGTGATCACTGGTGACTTTATAGACAGGAGAACTGTATATAGGTAATACAGTGATCACCAGTGACATTATACACAGGAGTTCTGTATATAGTGTATAGTGTGTGTACATGTAATACACTGACTTACCAGTGATGTCTCTAGCTGACGTTGTTCACCTTTGCTTTTCCTCTCCATCTGGCGCTGACCGCCATCACTTCTTCCAGCCAGAAAATGCCTCTGCAGAAAATAACACACAGTCACCTGTAGCTGATCACTCCCAGGGCACATTCCACACTGTTTTCCCAATTTCTACACTACATCAGACTTTTGTTCCCACCATGGAAGATAGTATCATAAAAAATAAACTATGTTTCATCAGTAATAATGTCCTCTAATTTGCCCCTACAGTAATTATCTCCAGTATTTGCCAGCATAACCCAATAATGTATGTTCCTCACTCTGGTCTCATATAGTAATTATGTCCCCCATCCTGGCTCCCGGTATTTAATAATGTCTCCAATCCTAGCCTCCTTTATTTAATAATGTCTACCTTCCTGGTCCCCTATATTTAATAATGTCTACCTTCCTGACCCCCTATATTTAATAAGGTCTACCTTCCTGACCCCCTATATTTAATAATGTCTCCTATCCTGGCCTCCTATGTTCCTCCATTCCAGGCCCCGAAACTGTCCCATACTGGGCCCCTATGTTCCTTCATCCCAGGCCACTAAACTGCCCCATCCTGGGCTCCTGTGTTCCTCCATCCCAGGCCCCTAAAACGCACCATCCTGGGATCCTATATCCACTACTCTGTCCATTCACAGAGGGAGGAACAACAAGATTCTTCTCCCGTCCCTGCACTCCCCCCCTCCACCCTGCGGCTTCATATCCCATGTGGTCAGATGGCCACCCCACCCATCCGAGGCCACACGATGACATCAGAGAGTGGTGCATAGCAGCGATATTTAAAGATGTGATGTAGGCCCACATACATGCATACACATGCAGACAGGCACAGACTAAAGCGGGCTTTACACGCTACGACATCGCTCAAGGGATCTCGTTGGGGTCACAGAATTTGTGACGCATATCCGGTCACTTTAGCGATGCCGTTGTGTGTGAAACCTATGAGCGATTTTGCATCGTCGCAAAAACGTGCAAAATCGCTCATCGGTGACATGGGGGTCCATTCTGAAATATCGTCACTGCAGCAGTAACGAAGTTGTTCCTCGTTCCTGCGGCAGCACACATCGCTCCGTGTGACACCGCAGGAACGAGGAACCTCACCTTACCTGCGTCCCGGCCACAATGCGGAAGGAAGGAGGTGGGCGGGATGTTACGTCCCGCTCATCTCCGTCCCTCCGCTTCTATTGGGCGGCGGTTCAGTGATGCTGCTGTGACGACGCTGTGCCGCTGAACGAACCGCCCCCTTAGAAAGGAGGCAGTTTGCCGGTCACAGCGATGTTGTGCAACACGGGCAGTGATTTGCCCATGTCGCACAACCGATGGGGGCGGGTACACATGCTGGCGATATCGGTACCGATATCGCAGTGTGTAAAGCGGCCTTAACACATGCATGCAGACATGCACACATACAAAGATGCACTGACATGCAAACGTATGTAGACACACATGCATTCACACATGCTTACATACATAGACAAACAGATATACAAAGATAGACAAATGCAATGCAGACAGGCACACAGACACATGCATACAAATGCACACAGACATGAACACTCATGCAGACAAGCACACACTCATACATACGTAAACACACAGGCATGAAAACACAAAGACATGCACTCAGACACGCATGTACAGACACAGAAATGTGCACATACACACATATACGTTTATATACGTAGACACACACACAAAGAGGCACACGTACACATAGGCAGGCACACATATGCACACATACAGAAAAATGTACATACATGCAGATAGGTGCATGTAGACACATGTCACGCTCCCCGGGTCCCCTGCCCTGCTCCCCGGCTCACCTGCCACGCTCTCCGGCTCCCCTGCCTCGCTCCCCGGTTCCTCGGTCCGGTCTCCGCCGCTCCCCGCTCTCCAGCCTCCATTGCCTGCGCTTCCCAGGCGTCCTGGTCCCCGCTCCCGGCGCCCATCGGCTTCTCAGCCCCAGCCCGGCTCTGCTGCTTCCTCCTCACAGCTTCCTGCTCTGGCTTCTGGCACCCGGGCCGAGCGCATGCGCATTAGGGCGCGCGCGCGGTCATTGACCCTTTCTTAAAGGGCCAGCGTCCACTGACAGGAAATGAAGCACACAGGTACAGGGTATAAAGGGGTTTAGTGTCCAAGTGGGCGGGGCCTGTTCTTCGTGTTTCCCAAGCTAGGAGTCAGGTCTCCTTGTGTTCCTATGAGATACTCACCTCTCTCTCTTCTAGAGCCGATCCTGCCTTGCCATCCGGTCCTGCCGAATCCCGAACCCCGACCGCTGTCTATCTGCCATCCTGACAGTCCGTACCATCTCTGATCCCTGCGGTGACCCGTCATCTCGCTCCAATGGTTCCGGACTCCGCCTGACATCATCTCGGCTTCCGAACCTGAGCTCCATCACCCGGACTACCATCAGTGACTCCGTGGTCCCAGGGACTTCTCCAGTATACTCTTCTGCACGGTCTGTCCTGCTACCTGTAGTGCTCCAGCTACCGGACCCCTTACCATCATCGAGGAGTTCGGCCCAGTGGATCCACCTCCTGGGTCTGCCCGTCCACCTGGCCCTAACAGTAAGAACAGGCCATGGATCCCGCTGCAGCACTAGCAGCCTTACAGGAGGAACTCGCACGCCAGCGTGAGGCCCAGACCCGCATGCTGCAATTCATGTCTTCTGTGGACGCCCGCCTGAACACGCTACAAGCGTCAGTTACGTCTACAGCATCTCAGGCTTCCACTAGCCAATCCACGGCTCCAGCTCCCGTGGCAGCCTCTTCGGATGCCTCCAGACTTCGTTTGGCCTCACCACCCCGGTACGCCGGAGATCCCAAGACCTGCAGGGGATTTATAAACCAATGCTCCCTCCATTTCACGCAGCTGCCGCATTTGTTTGCCTCCGACCAAGCCAAGGTCGCCTTCATCATGTCCCATCTAGAGGGTGAGGCCCTGGCGTGGATGAACCCCTTGTGGGAAAGGGAGGATCCTGTGACCACGAACATCCAGGAGTTCCTGCAGGCATTTCGTGGCACCTTTGATGAGCCCGGACGCGCCTCCGCGTCTGCCTCATCTCTACTCCGGTTACGTCAGGGGACTCTGACGGTGGGTCAATACGCCATCCGGTTTCGCACCTTGGCTTCGGAACTCGGGTGGAACAACGAGGCCCTAACCGCCGCCTTCTGGGAAGGACTCTCGGGTCGAATTAAAGATGAGCTGGCTGGTCGTGACGTACCGTCCACCCTGGATGCCCTGATTACCCTAGCGACTCGAGTGGACATTCGCTTTCAGGAGCGATCTAAAGAGGTGTCCCGTGAGAGACGTCCGATACGGCATTCCTCTCCTCCGCAGAAGCCCGCCATACTTCAGTCAACGGCATCTGGTGTCTCCATCCACGAGCCCATGCAGATCGACCGTGTGCGGCAGTCTGAACAACGTCGAGCAGAGCGGCTCGCCAAGGGCCTCTGCTTCTACTGCGGAGAGGGCACACACCTGCTACGCTCCTGTCCAGAGAGGCCGGGAAACTCCAAAGCCTAGGGTTGGTAGGAGAGGCCACCCTAGGTGCTAGAACTCTCTCAGACCCGGTTACGTGGACTGTGCAAGTGACAACGGGAGAGACGCGGTTCACGGCTGAGGCGTACCTCGATTCCGGGGCAGCAGGCAATTTCATCCAGCAGGCCACAGTGGACAAGTACCAGCTTCCTGTTACTCCACTCGACAAACCCCTCGTGATTGCCTCTGTGGATGGGAGACCCCTCTCTGACACCATCTCCTGGATCACCAGGCCGGTCGAACTGCGTATCGGTGCCCTGCACACCGAGAACATCACTCTCTACGTCCTCCCACACATGTCCCATCAAATCCTGCTGGGACTTCCCTGGTTACGGACACACGAACCATCAGTCAGCTGGGGCACTGGTGAAATCACCCGATGGGGCTCTTCTTGCCATGAGAACTGCCTGAAGACCATACAACCCATCCGACGACCTCCGGTTCCAAAGTCCCTACCAGGACTGCCCTCGGCCTATTGGTCCTTCGTGGACGTCTTTGATAAAAAGGAGTCAGAGGTACTTCCGCCACATCGTCCTTACGATTGTGCCATCGACCTGCTCCCGGGAACCACACCACCTCGAGGACGGATATATCCATTGTCTCCAGCCGAAACAAGGGCCATGTCTACTTACATCACAGAGAGCCTGGCAAGGGGATTCATTCGGAGATCCTCCTCTCCTGCTGGAGCAGGCTTCTTCTTTGTTAAGAAGAAAGAAGGCGACCTACGCCCATGCATAGACTACCGGGGTTTGAACCAAATCACCGTGAAAAACAAGTATCCCCTGCCGCTCATCCCCGAATTGTTTGATCGGCTTAGAGGAGCTCGTGTGTTCACCAAGTTGGATCTTCGGGGTGCCTACAACCTGGTCCGCATCCGCTCTGGGGACGAATGGAAGACCGCGTTCAATACTCGCGATGGGCACTATGAATACTGCGTGATGCCCTTCGGCCTGTGTAACGCACCAGCAGTCTTTCAAGAATTGGTGAACGACGTTTTCCGGGACCTTCTCTACGTCTGTGTGGTGGTGTATCTGGATGATATCCTTGTCTTCTCTCCGGACCTCCAGACCCACAGAGAGAACGTGCAGCTAGTTCTACAAAGACTGAGAGAGAATCGTCTGTACGCCAAGTACGAGAAGTGTGTCTTTGAGCAGTCTTCTCTCCCCTTCCTGGGTTACATCATCTCCGATACCGGACTGCAGATGGATCCAAAGAAGGTCTCCTCCATTCTCAACTGGCCTCCTCCTTCTGGACTGAAGGCAATCCAACGCTTTCTGGGATTCGCCAACTACTACCGCCAGTTCATCCCTCACTTCTCTGCTCTGACTGCTCCTCTCTCCGCCTTGACCAAGAAGGGGGCTAATCCAAAGGACTGGTCACCTGCGGCCGACGCCGCGTTTGGCTCTCTGAAGCGGGCATTTGCCTCCTCTCCTGTACTCCACCGACCGGAGTTAAACCGACAGTTCACCTTGGAGGTGGATGCCTCCTCCTCGGGAGCCGGAGCAGTGCTCATGCAGAAGTCCTCCTCCGGGAAGATGGTGACTTGCGGTTTTTTCTCCAAGAGCTTCTCAGCGCCTGAACGCAACTACACCATCGGTGACCGAGAACTATTGGCAGTCAAACTGGCTCTGGAGGAATGGCGCTACCTTCTGGAAGGAGCAGTGTACCCCGTTATTATTTACACGGACCACAAGAACTTGGAATACCTGCGGTCTGCTCAGCGACTGAACCCACGGCAAGCCAGGTGGTCCTTGTTCTTTGCCAGATTCGATTTCCAGCTCCATTTCCGACCCGCGGACAAGAATGTACGCGCTGATGCCTTGTCCAGGTCTTTCATGCCCATGGAGCAGGAGGAGGAGACATCCCAACCCATCATCTGTCCTAGTAAAATCATTCCGGTGGCTCCTGTCACCCTGGCCCAGATACCGCCCGGGAAGACCTATGTCTCTGAGTCTGACAGGCAAAAAGTGTTACACTGGGGCCATGCCTCGAAAACAGCCGGTCATGCTGGTCAGAAGAGAACATGGAGTGCGATTGTACGTCATTACTGGTGGCCATCCCTTCGCACGGACGTCACTTCTTTTGTCTCTGCCTGCTCCTCTTGTGCCAGGAACAAGACGCCCAAACACCTGCCATATGGCCGTCTTCTGCCTCTACCTATACCCTCAGTTCCGTGGCAACACATTGCGATGGACTTTATTACGGACTTGCCATTGTCCTCCGGACACACAGTCATATGGGTCGTGGTGGATCGATTCTCTAAAATGGCTCATTTCGTCCCTATGGCTGGACTGCCCTCTGCCCAGGAACTCGCGGACGCCTATATACATCACATCTTCCGCTTGCATGGCTTTCCATCACACATCGTGTCCGACAGAGGAACTCAGTTCACCTCCCGCTTCTGGAGGTCTCTCTGCAAACATCTGGGAGTGACTCTGGACTTCTCTTCAGCGTACCATCCTCACTCGAACGGCCAAGTGGAACGGGTCAATCAGATCTTGACCTCCTTCTTACGTCATTACGTCAACGCCCATCATGACGACTGGTCCACGCTTCTTCCTTGGGCTGAATTCTCCCATAACCACCACGTCAGTGAGTCCTCCTCCAGCTCTCCCTTCCATGTCGTTTACGGACTTCAGCCTTCTGTCCCATTACCTGTTTCCTCTTCCTCGGATGTCCCTGCTGCCGATGCTGTAGTCCGTGACTTTTCTACAATTTGGGACTCTGTCAAGACGTCCCTTGAACGTGCTTCCCTGCGGATGAAGAGACACGCAGACAAGAGACGTCTGGACCCTCCGTGTTTCTCTCCTGGAGATCTCGTCTGGCTTGCTTCCAAGTACGTCCGCTTGAAGCTACCATCCTACAAGCTGGGTCCTCGCTACATCGGGCCGTTTAAAGTCCTCAGCAAGATCAATGAGGTCTCCTACAAGCTACAGCTCCCGGCCACGATGAGGATTCCCAACTCCTTCCACGTCTCCCTGCTCAAGCCGGTTGTCCTGGGTCCCTTCTCCGCTGCTACCAGTCCGGCTTCTCCTCCTATTGCCGATGACGACATCTATGCGGTAAGGGATATCGTGGCCATGAAGACCGTACGGGGTCGCCAGTTCTTCCTGGTGGACTGGGCAGGGTATGGTCCTGAGGATAGGTCCTGGGAGCCCTGGGAGAATGTGGGCACTCCTCTGATCCGTGCCTTCCTGTCCCGGTTGCGGGGAGGGGGGCGTGGGGGGGGGGTACTGTCACGCTCCCCGGGTCCCCTGCCCTGCTCCCCGGCTCACCTGCCACGCTCTCCGGCTCCCCTGCCTCGCTCCCCGGTTCCTCGGTCCGGTCTCCGCCGCTCCCCGCTCTCCAGCCTCCATTGCCTGCGCTTCCCAGGCGTTCTGGTCCCCGCTCCCGGCGCCCATCGGCTTCTCAGCCCCAGCCCGGCTCTGCTGCTTCCTCCTCACAGCTTCCTGCTCTGGCTTCTGGCACCCGGGCCGCGCGCATGCGCATTAGGGCGCGCGCGCGGTCATTGACCCTTTCTTAAAGGGCCAGCGTCCACTGACAGGAAATGAAGCACACAGGTACAGGGTATAAAGGGGTTTAGTGTCCAAGTGGGCGGGGCCTGTTCTTCGTGTTTCCCAAGCTAGGAGTCAGGTCTCCTTGTGTTCCTATGAGATACTCACCTCTCGCTCTTCTAGAGCCGATCCTGCCTTGCCATCCGGTCCTGCCGAATCCCGAACCCCGACCGCTGTCTATCTGCCATCCTGACAGTCCGTACCATCTCTGATCCCTGCGGTGACCCGTCATCTCGCTCCAACGGTTCCGGACTCCGCCTGACATCATCTCGGCTTCCGAACCTGAGCTCCGTCACCCGGACTACCATCAGTGACTCCGTGGTCCCAGGGACTTCTCCAGTATACTCTTCTGCACGGTCTGTCCTGCTACCTGTAGTGCTCCAGCTACCGGACCCCTTACCATCATCGAGGAGTTCGGCCCAGTGGATCCACCTCCTGGGTCTGCCCGTCCACCTGGCCCTAACAACACACATGCACATATTCACATAGAAACACACATGAATGCAGACATACACACATACATAATCAAGCAAACTGACACGCACACGCACAAGAACGCAGCCAGTCACATGCACGCACACAGACACATGCACACATATGCAGACATGCACAAGAATGCAGCCAGGCACATAGACGCACACAGATACAAACAAACATATGTAGACATGCAGAAGGGCAAACACATGCAAAGACAAGCACACATATGTAGACACAGGCACAAGCCTGCACACACTGTATGTGGTGTGTGTATGTGGAGTGTATGCGGTATATACAGTTAGGTCCAGAAATATTTGGACAGTGACACAATTTTCGCGAGTTGGGCTCTGCATGCCACCACATTGGATTTGAAATGAAATCTCTACAACAGAATTCAAGTGCAGATTGTAACGTTTAATTTGAAGGTTTGAACAAAAATATCTGATAGAAATTGTAGGAATTGTACACATTTCTTTACAAACACTCCACATTTTAGGAGGTCAAAAGTCATTGGACAAATAAACCAAACCCAAACAAAATATTTTTATTTTCAATATTTTGTTGCGAATCCTTTGGAGGCAATCACTGCCTTAAGTCTGGAACCCATGGACATCACCAAACGCTGGGTTTCCTCCTTCTTAATGCTTTGCCAGTCCTTTACAGCCGCAGCCTTCAGGTCTTGCTTGTTTGTGGGTCTTTCCGTCTTAAGTCTGGATTTGAGCAAGTGAAATGCATGCTCAATTGGGTTAAGATCTGGTGATTGACTTGGCCATTGCAGAATGTTCCACTTTTTTGCACTCATGAACTCCTGGGTAGCTTTGGCTGTATGCTTGGGGTCATTGTCCATCTGTACTATGAAGCGCCGACCGATCAACTTTGCGGCATTTGGCTGAATCTGGGCTGAAAGTATATCCCGTTACACTTCAGAATTCATCCGGCTACTCTTGTCTGCTGTTATGTCATCAATAAACACAAGTGACCCAGTGCCATTGAAAGCCATGCATGCCCATGCCATCACGTTGCCTCCACCATGTTTTACAGAGGATGTGGTGTGCCTTGGATCATGTGCCGTTCCCTTTCTTCTCCAAACTTTTTTCTTCCCATCATTCTGGTACAGGTTGATCTTTGTCTCATCTGTCCATAGAATACTTTTCCAGAACTGAGCTGGCTTCATGAGGTGTTTTTCAGCAAATTTAACTCTGGCCTGTCTATTTTTGGAATTGATGAATGGTTTGCATCTAGATGTGAACCCTTTGTATTTACTTTCATGGAGTCTTCTCTTTACTGTTGACTTAGAGACAGATACACCTACTTCACTGAGAGTGTTCTGGACTTCAGTTGATGTTGTGAACGGGTTTTTCTTCACCAAAGAAAGTATGCGGCGATCATCCACCACTGTTGTCATCCGTGGACGCCCAGGCCTTTTTGAGTTCCCAAGCTCACCAGTCAATTCCTTGTTTCTCAGAATGTACCCGACTGTTGATTTTGCTACTCCAAGCATGTCTGCTATCTCTCTGATGGATTTTTTCTTTTTTTTCAGCCTCAGGATTTTCTGCTTCACCTCAATTGAGAGTTCCTTAGACCGCATGTTGTCTGGTCACAGCAACAGCTTCCAAATGCAAAACCACACACCTGTAATCAACCCCAGACCTTTTAACTACTTCATTGATTACAGGTTAACGAGGGAGACGCCTTCAGAGTTAATTGCAGCCCTTAGAGTCCCTTGTCCAATTACTTTTGGTCCCTTGAAAAAGATGAGGCTATGTATTACAGAGCTATGATTCCTAAACCCTTTCTCCGATTTGGATGTGAAAACTCTCATATTGCAGCTGGGAGTGTGCACTTTCAGCCCATATTATATATATAATTGTATTTCTGAACATGTTTTTGTAAACAGCTAAAATAACAAAACTTGTGTCACTGTCCAAATATTTATGGACCTAACTGTATGTACGTTGACACACAAACATAGGCACATACATGCAAACAGAATACAAACAAGCACATGCACAGACAAGCACAAATACATAGACACATAGGCATATACATACACACATGTACACAGATACATACTCATACATTATACACATTCATGCATATACACTCATACATATGCACACTCATACTCATATATACAGTACAGACCAAAAGTTTGGACACACTTTTTCATTCAAAGAATTTTTTTTATTTTCAGGACTCTGAAAATTGTAGATTCACATTGAAGGCATCAAAACTATGAATTAAAACATGTGGAATGAAATACTTAAAAAAGTGTGAAATAACTGAAAATATGTCTTATATTCTAGGTTCTTCAAAGTAGCCACCTTTTGCTTTCATTACTACTTTCCACACTCTTGGCATTCTGTTAATGAGCTTCAAGAGGTAGTCACCGGAAATGGTCTTCCAACAGTCTTGAAGGAGTTCCCAGAGATGCTTTGCACTTGTTGGTGTCGTGGGCGGAGGAAGGGACGCTGCGCTCACCCACTGCTCGGGTCCAGCTGCTCTGCTGCTGCTGCTCGGTGGTGGCTCGAGCGGTGGCCGGATCCCGGGGACTCGAGTGGCGTTCCTCGCCCATGAGTGAAAAGGGGAATGGTTTTGGGGATTGATTGTCCGTGACGCCACCCATGGTTGTGGTGAGGTTGTGACACCACCGCTGCTCTGGACGGGGATCCCGGGAGCGGTGACAGGGAGCCGCTTGGATGTTGGTTCTCCCCTCCGTGGGTATGGGGTTGGTTATCCCGGGGACCGGTGAGGGGTAGGAATGGATGGCAGGCGGGTTACGGGGCCTGGTGAGGTGCAGGGTCGCGGGGGCAGCGCGGTGCCGCATGGCACGGTGGTACTCACTCAGCCAGTAATTCACACGGAGTCTCTGGTCAAACAAACAGCTGGATGGACGGGTCCCACAGACGTCTGTGGTTGTTCTCCTCCCGGCAGGTTGATGGTGACTGCCTTTCCCTGCACCTATGTTCCGTTTACAGTTCCAATGGCTTCCCACCGGTAACCCGCTCCCCAGCTTGTGATGGATGCTGAGGGAGCCCCTTTTTCCCGCAGGCTCTGGCCCTGGGAACTGTAGCCTTGGCGGTGACTGTGTTTCCCTCTACGGTGTGAGCTGTTGCCTTCAATCGGGTCTTGACTGCTGGGAAACCCCGGAGGTTCCCTTCGCTAACGGATTTGACCGGTTTAATGGCGACTCCTAGCCTGGTCAGGGTTCGTAAGCCCTGCCGGATGGTGCTGGCTTCTCTTTGCTCTCCGATCCGGTACCGCCGGGCCGCCGCCCGTCCACGGTCCTTACGGTTCGCTCCAATCGGCCTCTCCTGCAGACAGTCACCACCGTCTGCCAACCTTGCTGTATATGCCTGGGCCACGCACCCGGACACGGTCAGTCTCCTCTACTACCACAAACTTCACTTCTCAAACCCCAAACTCTATCTAACTGACTCCTTTTCCCGCCTCCAGGACTGTGAACTCCTCGGTGGGCAGGACCAACCGCCTGGCCCACCCCCTGGTGTGGACATCAGCCCCTGGAGGAAGGCAACAAGGATTTTTGTGTTTGGCTTCGGTGTGCCTAGCCGGGGTGTGGGGTGTGTTGGTGTAGTACCTGTGATGACCTGGCTTGTCCAGGGTGCCACATTGGCCCTTTTGCCTTCACTCTGCGGTCCAGCTCACTCCAAATCATCTCGATTGGGTTCAGGTCTGGTGACTGTGGAGACCAGGTCATCTGGCGTAGCACCCCATCACTCTCCTTCTTAGTCAAATATCCCTTACAGAGTCTGAAGGTGTGTTTGGGGTCATTGTCCTATTGAAAAATAAATGATGGTCCAACTAAACGCAAACCGTATGGAATAGCACGCCGCTGCAAGATGCTGTGGTAGCCATGCTGGTTCTGTATGCCTTCAATTTTGAATAAATCCCCAACAGTGTCACCAGCAAAGCACCCCCACACCATCACACCTCCTCCTCCATGCTTCATGGTGGGAACCAGCCATGTAGAGTCCATCCATTCACCTTTTCTACAAAGACACGGTGGTTGGATCCAATGATCTCAAATTTGGACTCATCAGACCAAAGCACAGATTTCTACTGGTCCTATATCCATTCCTTGTGTTCTTTAGCCCAAACAAGTCTCTTCTGCTTGTTGCCTGTACTTAGCAGTGATTTCCTAGCAGCTATTTTAACTTGATGGCCTGCTGCACAAAGTCTCCTCTTAACAGTTGTTCTAGAGATGAGAATGTGTATCCAAACTTCTGGTCTGTACTGTATATATACACACACACTCATATATTTTATATATATATTTACACACACACACACACACACACACACACACATACCGGTGTATATATATATATATATATATATATATATATATATATATATATATATATATACAGTGCCTACAAGTAGTATTCAACCCCCTGCAGATTTAGCAGGTTTGATAAGATGCAAATAAGTTAGAGCCTGCAAACTTCAAACAAGAGAAGGATTTATTAACAGATGCATAAATCTTACAAACCAACAAGTTATGTTGCTCAGTTAAATTTTAATAAATTTTCAACATAAAAGTGTGGGTCAATTATTATTCAACCCCTAGGTTTAATATTTTGTGGAATAAACCTTGTTTGCAATTATAGCTAATAATCATCTTTTATAAGACCTGATCAGGCCGGCACAGGTCTCTGGAGTTATCTTGGCCCACTCCTCCATGCAGATCTTCTCCAAGTTATCTATGTTCTTTGGGTGTCTAATGTGGACTTTAATCTTGAGCTCCTTCCACAAGTTTTCAATTGGGTTAAGGTCAGGAGACTGACTAGGCCACTGAAACACCTTGATTTTTTCCCTCTTGAACCAGGCCTTGGTTTTCTTGGCTGTGTGCTTTGGGTCGATGTCTTGTTGGTAGATGAAATGACGACCCATCTTAAGATCCTTGATGGAGGAGTGGAGGTTCTTGGCCAAAATCTCCAGGTAGGCCGTGCTACCCATCTTCCCATGGATGCGGACCAGATGGCCAGGCCCCTTGGCTGAGAAACAGCCCCACAGCATGATGCTGCCACCACCATGCTTGACTGTAGGGATGGTATTCTTGGGGTCGTATGCAGTGCCATCCAGTCTCCAAACGTCACGTGTGTGGTTGGCACCAAAGATCTCGATCTTGGTCTCATCAGACCAGAGAACCTTGAACCAGTCTGTCTCAGAGTCCTCCAAGTGATCATGAGCAAACTGTAGACGAGTCTTGACATGACGCTTTGAAAGTAAAGGTACCTTACGGGCTCGTCTGGAACGGAGACCATTGCGGTGGAGTACATTACTTATGGTATTGACTGAAACCAATGTCCCCACTGCCATGAGATCTTCCCGGAGCTCCTTCCTTGTTGTCCTTGGGTTAGCCTTGACTCTTCGGACAAGCCTGGCCTCGGCACGGGTGGAAACTTTCAAAGGCTGTCCAGGCCGTGGAAGGCTAACAGTAGTTCCATAAGCCTTCCACTTCCGGATGATGCTCCCAACAGTGGAGACAGGTAGGCCCAACTCCTTGGAAAGGGTTTTGTACCCCTTGCCAACCTTGTGACCCTCCACGATCTTGTCTCTGATGGCCTTGAAATGCTCCTTTGTCTTTCCCATGTTGACCAAGTATGAGTGCTGTTCACAAGTTTGGGGAGGGTCTTAATTAGTCAGAAAAGGCTGGAAAAAGAGATAATTAATCTAAACATGTGAAACTCATTGTTCTTTGTGCCTGAAATACTTCTTAATACTTTAGGGGAACCAAACAGAATTCTTGTGGTTTGAGGGGTTGAATAATAAATGACCCTCTGAATAAACTTTTCACAATTTAAAAAAAAATAAAAAAAGAAATAACATTCTTTTTTGCTGCAGTGCATTTCACACTTCCAGGCTGATCTACAGTCCAAATGTCACAATGCCAATGTAATTCCGAATGTGTAAACCTGCTAAATCTGCAGGGGGTTGAATACTACTTGTAGGCACTGTATATATATATATATATATATATATATATATATATATATATGTACACATACATACACACTGTTACGTCACCACCGGCGTCCGCTCCATCGACTTCTACTCCGATCGCCAGGCGACGCTGTGTTCCTTCCATGGATAGTGCTAGTGATGGGAGAGGAGTCGATGCCAGCAGCGCCAGTGGGCGCAGGCTCCGCTCATCCACTGGTCTGGGTTTCCTGGGGATCTGTAGTGCCACTGACGTGGCAGGTGTCTCCCAGCTGAAGTACCATCATTCAGCTACAGCCTATGGGTAGACACCCCACCCTTTTTAATGCCCCTCTTGTCTGCTGACTTCAGCCAGAGATAGTTCTGACAATTCTGGCTCCTGTTTCGTCCTTTGATTTCGTGTGCTGATTATCACTTGTTTCCTGACTACCCTCCTGCCTGCTGTTTTTGTACCTCGCTGCCTGATCCGGTTTTGACCTCTGCTTTTTTCTGATTACGTCCTTGTCTGCCGATTCTGTCCCTGTTCCGCAATTCCTGGTGTGACCCTGCCTGACGACTACTCTATCAGACTGCAGCCTTCCACAGGTGGTGATCTCCAGGGTCCTGTGTAATTCCAAATCCCTGTATAGGGGTTAAAGGTTTCAGGGTTCTGGGGGTCCTGCTTGGTGAGTGGCTCCCTCTAGCCTGTCCATAATAGCCCATCTGAGTCTGTGGATCCAGGCAGGCGGTACACACACACACACACACACACACACACACACACACACAAACACACACATACAGTACATATGCACACATTCATACACACATATACTTATATATACATACACACTCCATATATATATTACACCCCAATCTATATATATATATATGTATATATATATATATATATATCTATATATATATATAATTGCCTTATTCTGTCTGTCTGTCTGTCTTGCTCCAAAATTGTGTCCTTACCGTGACATGTCCTTACGGTGACAAACAGCAAATTGGCCGCTGGCCTCGCCATGGCCCTGTCTTCCCGCACGGATTGGCCGCTCGCCTCGGCTCCTCCCCCCGCACAGATTGGCCGCTCGCCTCGCCTCTGGTCCGCCCCCCCGCACGGATTGGCCGCTCTCCTCGCCTTGGCTCTGCCCCCCCGCACGGATTGGCCACGCGCCCAGGCTCCGCGCCCCACATGGAATGGCTTCTCGCCCCGAGGTGAGCGCATCAAGGTCCTGCAGCGGCGGAACACACACACATGCACACACATAAGAACAGACACACACATACATCAGATCACACTCACTCTCACACACACCTCACACACACATTAGATCGCATCCACATACTCACAACATCCCGTGATATCGCTTGCTTCTTGGCGGAGATGCTGTGCAGTGATCTTCCAGGACCTGCCGGAGGATCACATGGCCGGAAGCATGTGGTATCTCCGGATGTTGTGATTGTGTCAGCGCGTATGTGCTATATCGTCAGTGTGTTTGTGAGTGTATGCGATCGGATGTGTGTGAGTGTGTGTGTGTGTGAGTGTGTGTGTGTGAGTGTATGCGATCGGATGTGTGTGAGTGTGTGTGAGTGTATGCGATCGGATGTGTGTGAGTGTGTGTGTGTGTGAGTGTATGCGATCGGATGTGTGTGAGTGTGTGTGTGTGAGTGTATGCGATCGGATGATGGAGCACGATGGGGAGTGCGCAGCATGGGGGATGGAGCACGATGGGGAGTGCGCAGCATGGGGGATGGAGCACGATGGGGAGTGCGCAGCATGGGGGATGGAGCACGATAGGGAGTGCGCAGCATGGGGGATGGAGCACGATAGGGAGTGCGCAGCATGGGGAATGGAGCACGTTTGGGAGTGCGCAGCATGGGGGATGGAGTACGATGGGGAATGCGCAGCATGGGGGATGGAGCACAATGGGGAGTGGGGATGGAGCACGATGGGGGTTGCGCAGCATGGGGGATGGAGCACGATGGGGGGTGCACAGCATGGGGGATGGAGCACGATGGGGGGTGCACCCCTCCCCCCAAAACACACACACACACACACTGCCACACACGCACTGCACAAGACACCACACACACACTGGGAACCACAAACACCGCCCTACACAGACACCCACACACACAACGCTGCACACACACAACACCCAACACACAAACACCGCAGCACACACAAATATACGCACATACCGCACAACACACACATTGCACAAAACATACCTCCCCCCAAAACACACACACACCCACACAAACCGCGCAACACACATACACAACGATACAGACACACAGCGCTCCACAAATAACGACACACAACGCAACAGACAAACAACACCGCTCTCACCCCCCGCCACACCCAGACAACACCCAGAACATGTACAGCCCCTACACAAACACTTGGTAACTACACACAACAACATCTATATATATATATATATATATATATATAAAACAAAAATCATACATTAACTACACAAAATTCTAGAATACCCGATGCGTAGAATCGGGCCACCTTCTAGTCTATATATATAATTGCCTTATTCTGTCTGTCTGTCTGTCTGTCTGTCATGCTCCAAAATTGTGTCCTTACGGTGACACAAAGCTGATTGGCCGCTGGGCTCGCCATGGCCCCGCCCCTCCACACGGATTGGCCTCTCGCCCCGGCTCTCTGCAGGCCCCACCCCCTTCACGCAATGCACGCTCGCTCTGGCCCAACTGACACGGAGCTCCGACTCCCAGGTGAGTACACACACACACATCAGATCACACTCACTCTCACACACACCTCACACATCACATCCACACACTCACAACATCCTGGGATATCGCTTGCTTCTACACCGGCTCCGTCACGATCCCAGCAGCGCCAGACATAACCTTGCGATGCTGGGATCTTGACGGAGCCCGTGAACGCTGGTAACCATTATACACATCGGGTAACTAAGGTCCCTTGGTTACCCGATGTGTATCATAGTTACCAGTGTACACCGGCTCCGTCACGATCCCAGCAGCGCCAGACATAACCTTGCGATGCTGGGATCTTGACGGAGCCCGTGAACGCTGGTAACCATTATACACATCGGGTAACTAAGGTCCCTTAGTTACCCGATGTGTATCATAGTTACCAGTGTACACCGGCTCCCGGTACACATGTGCAGGGAGCCGGCATTATACTCCTCTCCCCCCAGGACTACTCCTCCTATTATAGTCCTCCTATTATACTCCTCTCTGAGTATAATAGGAGAACTATTATAGCATGGGGGATGTAGCACGATGGGGGGTGCGCAGCATGGCGGATGGAGCACGTTTGGGAGTGCGCAGCATGGGGGATGTAGCACGATGGAGTGCGCAGCATGGGGGATGTAGCACGATGGGGAGTGCGCAGCATGGGGGATGTAGCACGATGGGGAGTGCGCAGCATGGGGGATGTAGCACGATGGGGAGTGCGCAGCATGGGGGATGTAGCACGATGGGGAGTGTGCAGCATGGGGGATGTAGCACGATGGGGAGTGCGTAGCATGGGGGATGTAGCACGATGGGGAGTGCGCAGCATGGGGATGTAGCACGATGGAGAGGTGCGCAGCATGGGGGATGTAGCACGATGGGGAGTGCGCAGCATGGCGGATGGAACACGATGGCGGGTGCGCAGCATGGCGGATGGAACACGATGGCGGGTGCGCAGCATGGGGGATGTAGCACGATGGGGAGTGCGCAGCATGGGGGATGTAGCACGATGGGGGATGTAGCACGATGGGGGGTGCGCAGCATGGGGGATGTAGCACGATGGGGAGTGCGCAGCATGGGGGATGTAGCACGATGGGGAGTGCGCAGCATGGGGGATGTAGCACGATGGGGAGTGCGCAGCATGGGGGATGTAGCACGATGGGGAGTGCGCAGCATGGCGGATGTAGCACGATGGGGAGTGCGCAGCATGGCGGATGGAGCACGATGGCGGGTACGCAGCATGGGGGACGTAGCACGATGGGGAGTGCGCAGCATGGGGGATGTAGCACGATGGGGAGTGCGCAGCATGGGGGATGTAGCACGATGGGGAGGTGCGCAGCATGGGGGATGTAGCACGATGGTGAGTGCGCAGCATGGCGGATGGAACACGATGGCGGGTGCGCTGCATGGGGGATGTAGCACGATGGGGAGTGCGCAGCATGGGGGATGTAGCACGATGGGGGATGTAGCACGATGGGGGGTGCGCAGCATGGGGGATGTAGCACGATGGGGAGTGCGCAGCATGGGGGATGTAGCACAATGGGGAGTGCGCAGCATGGGGGATGTAGCACGATGGGGGGTGCGCAGCATGGGGGATGTAGCACGATGGGGGGTGCGCAGCATGGGGGAAGGAGCATGATGGGGAGTGCGCAGCATGGAGGATGGAGCACGATGGGGAGTGCGCAGCATGGAGGATGGAGCACGATGGGGAGTGCGCAGCATGGGGGATGGAGCACGATGGGGGGTGCGCAGCATGGGGGATGGAGCACGATGGGGAATGCGCAGCATAGGGGATGGGGCATGATTGGGGGTGCGCAGCATGGGGGATGGAGCACGATGGGAGGTGCACACCTCCCCCCAACACACACACACACACACACACACAGGGAACCACAAACACCGCCATACACAGACACCCACACACACAGACAACGCTGCACACACACAACACCCAACACACAAACACCGCGGCATACATAAATATACGCACATACCGCACAACACACACATTGCACAAAACATACCTCCCCCCAAAACACACCACACCCACACAAACCGCGCAACACACACACACACAACGTGACAGACACACAGCGCTCCACAAACAACGCAACACACATACAACACCGCTCTCACCCCCCGCCACACCCAGACAACACCCAGAACATGTACAGCGCCCTACACAAACACTTGGTAACTACACACAACAACATCTATATATATATATATATATATATATATATATATATATATATATATCTATCTATATCTATAACAAAAATCATACATGAACTACACAATACGTAAATTCTAGAATACCCGATGCGTAGAATCGGGCCACCTTCTAGTATATATATAATTGCCTTATTCTGTCTGTCTGTCTGTAACGAAAATTACGTCATTACAGTGACAACTGCCGCATTGGCCGCTGGGCTCGGCCTGGCCCCGACCCCCCCCCACGGATTGGCTGATGTGTAGCAGGGTTACTAGCTTACCCCGGCTCCCGACTACTCCTCCTATTATCCTCCTCACTCCCCAGGACTACTCCTCCTATTATCCTGCTCTCCCCCTATTATCCTGCTCTCCCCCCAGGACTACTCCTCCTATTATACTCCTTTCCCCCCAGGACTACTCCTCCTATTATCCTCCTCTCTCCCCAGGACAACTCCTCCAACACACACACACTGCACAAAACATACCTCCCCCTAAAACACACACAAACCCCCACAAACTGCGCAACACACACAGCACCACACACACACAACGCAGCAGACACAGCGCTCCACAAGCAACGCAACACACACACCGCCACACACAAACAACACCGCTCTCACACCCCCCCACACCCAGACAACACCCAGAACATTTACAGCGCCCTACACAAACACTCGGCAACTATACACAACAACATCTATATATATATAACACAAATCATACATTAACTAATAACTACACAATAAATTCTAGAATACCCGATGCGTTAGAATCGGGCCACCTTCTAGTATATATATATATATATATACTAGAAGGTAGCCCGGTCTAGAATGTGTATGTAGGTTAGCAGAGTGAATAATAAGGTAATGAATGGACTGGATGGGTTGGGTTTAATTTAGTATTCTTATAATTGTTTATTGGTTTAAAATGACAAACAACAGAAGGAACAGTTTTATTTTCAATAATTTATTACATAATGAATTGGCTTCAAACTTTCAATACATATATTTCATATGCTATAAAAGCTTATAATTTTATTTTATATGAGGGGAAAAGGAAAGGATGGGAGGGATGAGAGGGGTAAGAATATTTTATTAGGGGAGAAACCAGGGGAAGAATAAGGTAAGTGGGTAATACGGAAAGAGGTTGAGGAAACATTCCTGCTTATTTAGTTCATGTAAAATATTGTTATGATCGGTTATTAATATTAACAACATTTTTTTGTTTGGTTTTTGACCGAGGTATGTAGCAGTGTGTGGGAGGTAAGGTCTTGAATAATGATGGTTCATTTTTTGCTCGTTGGTCTTCCGCTGTGCAGCACGCATCGGTGTGTTTGACAGCGGGAGACCATTGATCTGAATGGGCAGGGAGCCGGCGTACGCTGGTAACCATGGTACACAATCGGGTAACTATGCAAAGCGCTTTGCTTATTTACCCGATGTGTACCATGGTTACCAGCGTACGCTGGCTCCAGCACACGTGTGCCGTAAGCCGGGGTAAGCTGGTAACCATGGTACACATTGGGTAACTAACCAAAGCGCTTTCCATAGTTACAGGATTGTGTACCATTGTTTCCAGCATACGTCGGTAAGCTGATAACCATGGTACAGATTGGGTAACTATGCAAAGTGACAGTGCTGGTTCATTTTTTGCTTGTTGGTCTCCTGCTGTGCAGCACGCATCGGCGTGTTTGACAGCGGGAGACCAAGGATCTGAATGGGCAGAGAGCTGTCGTACGCTGGTAACCATGGTAAACAATCGGGTAACTAAGCAAAGCGCTTTCCATAATTACATGATTGTGTACCATGGTTACCAGCGTACGCCGGCTCCAGCACATGTGTGCCGGGAGCCGGGGTAAGCTGGTAACCATGGTACACATTCGGGTAAGTAAGCAAAGCGCTTTCCATAGTTACAGGATTTTGTACCATGGCTACCAGCGTACGTCGGTAAGCTGGTAACTATGGTACACATTGGGTAACTATGCAAAGCAACAGTGCTGGTTAATTTTGTGCTTGTTGGTCTCCTGCTGTGCAGCACGCATCAGCGTGTTTGACAGCGGGAGACACAACGATCTGAATGAGCAGGGAGCCGGGGTAAGCTAATAACCATGGTACACATCGGGTAACTATGCAAAGCGGTTTCCATAGTTACCCGATGTGTACACTGGTTAACAGCGTACGCTGGCTTCGGCACACGTGTGCCGGGAGCCGGGGGAAGCTAGTAACCATGGTACACGTCGGTGTTGTGAATGTTAGTTATGTTTTGGCTGCTGGGAGGCTCCCTCTGGTGACCAGGAATGGTTTTGGACTTGCACCAGGTGTGTTGTGCAATGGGCGTTTCCTTTGCTAACTCTCTGCTTATTTAAATCCTGGTCTGATAGCAGGCTATGCCAGATGTCAGTTGTTCTTTGTATCACTAGCCTGCTTCAGTGCACAGGATGTTAGTTCACCCCTCGGCTACTTCTAGTTGTGATGGTTAGTAAGGGGATGGCGGCCAGATTAGTTGCCAATGCTCTTGTCACCTTTTAACAATGATTTGTGGTGGTCTTCCATGGTTCCGGATCATAACACATCGGGTAACTATTCAAAGCGACAGTGCTGGTTCAATTTTTGTTTGTTGGTCTCCTGCTGTGCAGCACGCATCGGCGTGTTTGACAGCGGGAGAGCAACGATAATAATGGGCAGGGAGCCAACATACGCTGGTAACCAAGGTACACAATCAGGTAACTAAGCAAAGTGGTTTCCATGGTTACCCGATGTGTACCATGTTTACCAGCCCGCTCCGGCACGATCCCAGCAACGCAACAGTATGTCTCGGCTGGGTTGCCGGTGTGGGCTTCCGGGGGTGCAGCAGTCACCTGGGAGTCGGGGCTCCGCGTGGGTTCGGGGAATGCGTGCGGGGGGCGTGGCCAGACCGAGCGATTAATGCGTGCGGGGGGCGGGGCCTGGCCGAGCGGCTAATCCATGCGGGGGGCGGGGCTCGGGTAACTATGCAAAGCGGTTTCCATATTCCGATGTGTACATTGGTTAACAGCGTACGCCGGCTCCGGCACAGGTGTGCCGGGAGCCGGGGTAAGCTAGTAACCATGTTACACATTGGGTAACTAAGGAAAGCGGTTTCTATAGTTACCCGATGTGTACCATGGTTACCAGCTTACGCCGTCTCCGGCACACGTGTGCCGGGGTAAGCTAGTTGTTTCACACATCCGGCGCACTCCCGTACACTGTGTACAGTACAGTGGCCGCGCCTTAACTTCCTGGTTTACATGCTTCGGTCACATGACAACACGTGATCGGAGCTTGTCGCGCGGCCACTGTACTGTACACAGCGCATGGGAGCGCGCCGGATGTGAGAAAGTGGAGAAAAGGTAAGTAACTATTCAAAGCGACAGTGCTGTAACGTCCGGGTGGTGGAACCTCTGGACCGTACACCGGTTTCTCTTGAGGAGGCAGCCAGGCAGGTCACCCCGCCAGAGGGTCTGGGTGCACGGCAGCCGAAGCACTATTGGTAGCCGGACAGTCTGTAGGGGAGCAGGAAAGGTGGACGGAGTTCTGGACGGTGGTCCGGGTGACGAGGCTCAGAGTCCAAGGCCAAGTGGTAAGGTCAGGCGGGATCCGGAACTTGCTGAGCGATGGAACGGGTCACCAAATGGAGCCAGGGACTGGAGACTGGCGGAGCTGCAGAGATGGTGGAACATCCGCCGAAGTCACCGTCAGGATACAGGAATGAGCGTGGTTCGGAGCAGCTGGCGTGGCAGGACAGGCTCTACGAGACAGGACAGGGTTAATGCAGGCAAAGCACAAGGCAAAGCAATAGGGGACCTGAACACTAGCTTGCTAAACACGTAGAACAGGACCCGCCCACCAGGAAAGAGAAACCTTATATACCCTGTACCTGTCTATGCAATATCCTGTTTCTGGGTGCTGGCCCTTTAAGAAAGGGTCAATGACCGCGCGCGCGCCCTAATGCGCATGCGCGAGGCCCGTGTACCAGAAGCCAGTCCAGGAAGCGGTGAGGAGGAAGCAGGAGCGCCCGGCTGGGAGTCCCACGTCGCAGAGGAGCGTCGGGAGCGGGGAGCTGGACGCATGGGGGCCGCAGGCGGGGACGAAGAGGCCGGGACCGGAGTGGTGAGCAGGGGACGCCGCCGGGGAGCGGGGAGCGGGCCACGGGGACCGGAGAACGGGACCAGGGGACCGGGAAGCGTGACAGTACCCCCTCCCCCACGCCCCCCTCCCCGCAAGCAGGACAGGAAGGCACGAATCAGAGGAGTGCCAACATTCTCCCGGGGCTCCCAGGACCGATCCTCGGGACCATAACCCGCCCAGTCCACCAGGAAATACTGCCGACCTCGTACGGTCTTCATGGCCACGATATCCCTTACCGCATAGATGTCATCGTCAGCGATGGGAGGAGGAGCAGTACCGGCATCAGCGGAGAAGGGACCAAGGACAACAGGCTTGAGCAAGGAGACATGGAAAGAGTTGGGTATCCGCATCGTGGCCGGGAGCTGCAGCTTGTAGGAGACTGCATTGATCCTGCTGATGACTTTAAACGGCCCGATGTAACGAGGACCCAACTTGTACGATGGCAACTTCAATCTGACATACTTGGATGCAAGCCAGACCAGATCACCAGGGGAGAAACACGGGGGATCCAGGCGCCTTTTGTCCGCATGTCTCTTCATCCGCAAAGAAGCACGCTCAAGGGAGGTCTTGACAGAGCTCCATATGGCTGAGAAGTCCTGGACCAGAGCATCTGCTGCGGGGACATCGGAAGCCGAGGATACTGGCAATGGAACAGAAGGCTGAAGTCCGTAAACGACTCGGAATGGAGAGCTGGAGGTGGACTCGCTGATGTGATGGTTGTGGGAGAACTCAGCCCAAGGAAGAAGCGTGGACCAGTCATCGTGATGGGCATTAACGTAGTGGCGCAGGAAGGAGGTCAGGATTTGATTGACCCGCTCCACTTGCCCATTCGACTGAGGATGGTAGGCCGAAGAAAAGTCCAGAGACACTCCCAGATGTTTGCAGAGGGCCCTCCAGAAGCGCGAGGTAAACTGAGTTCCTCTGTCGGATGCAATGTGTGCGGGAAAGCCATGCAATCGGAATATATGTTGGATGAAGGAGTCAGCTAGCTCCTGGGCAGAGGGCAGCCCGGCCATGGGAATGAAGTGAGCCATTTTTGAGAAACGGTCCACCACAACCCATATGACTGTGTGTCCGGAGGATAAGGGTAAGTCCGTAATGAAGTCCATTGCGATATGTTGCCACGGAACAGAAGGAATGGGCAGAGGCAGGAGACGTCCATATGGTAGGTGCTTGGGTGTCTTGTTCCGGGCACAGGACGGACAGGCTGAGACGAAGGATGTGACGTCTTTACGGAGGGACGGCCACCAGTAGTGACGGACAATCGTACTCCAAGTCTTCTTCTGACCAGCATGGCCGACGATCTTCGAGGCATGGCCCCAGTGCAGGACTCTCTGTCTGTCAGTATCTGAGACATAGGTTTTCCCAGGGGGTATCTGAGTTAAAGCGACAGGATTCACCGGAATGATTTTGCTGGGGTTGATGATGGGCTGGAACGTCTCCTCCTCCAACTCCACGGGCACGAAGGACCTGGACAAAGCGTCTGCCCGCACGTTCTTGTCCGCAGGTCGAAAATGGAGTTGGAAGTCAAATCGAGCAAAAAACAAGGACCAGCGGGCTTGTCGTGGGTTCAGTCTTTGGGCTGACCGCAGGTACTCTAGATTCTTGTGGTCCGTGTATATGATTACTGGATATACAGCTCCCTCCAGGAGGTAGCGCCATTCCTCCAAGGCAAGTTTCACGGCCAGTAGCTCCCGATCCCCGATGGTGTAGTTGCGTTCGGGTGCCGAGAAGCTCTTGGAGAAGAATCCACAAGTGACCATCTTGCCGGAGGGGGAGTTCTGCATCAACACTGCCCCGGCTCCTGAGGAAGAGGCATCCACCTCCAAGGTGAACTGTCGGTTCAATTCAGGGCGATGGAGAACCGGGGAAGATGCAAACGCCTGTTTCAAGGAGCAGAACACGGCATCGGCCGCCGGGGGCCAGTCCTTAGGATTAGCTCCTTTCTTAGTCAAGGCAGAGAGAGGCGCAGTCAAGGCAGAGAAATGCAGGATGAATTGCCGATAATAGTTCGCAAAGCCGAGAAAGCGTTGGATAGCCTTCAGTCCGGAAGGAGGAGGCCAGTTGATGATGGCAGACACTTTCTCAGGATCCATCTGCAGGCCAGTGTCCGAGATTACATAACCCAGGAATGGAAGAGACGACTTTTCAAAGATGCATTTCTCGTACTTGGCGTACAGACGGTTTTCTCTAAGCCTCTGGAGAACTAGCTGCACGTTTTCTCTGTGGGTCTGTAGATTCGGAGAGAAGACCAGGATGTCATCAAGATATACCACGACACAGACATAGAGGAGGTCCCTGAACACGTCGTTCACTAGTTCTTGGAAGACTGCCGGAGCATTACACAGACCAAAGGGCATGACACAATACTCGTAGTGCCCATCTCGAGTGTTGAATGCGGTTTTCCATTCGTCTCCAGAGCGAATGCGAACCAGGTTATAAGCCCCACGGAGGTCCAACTTGGTGAATACACGGGCTCCTCGGAGCCGATCGAATAGTTCGGGGATAAGTGGCAGAGGGTATTTGTTCTTTACGGTGATCTGGTTTAAACCCCGGTAGTCGATGCAAGGGCGCAGATCACCTTCCTTTTTCTTGACGAAGAAAAACCCTACTCCGGCAGGGGATGAGGACCTCCGAATGAACCCCTTTGCCAGGCTCTCGGTAATATAGGCAGACATAGCTCGTGTTTCCGCAGGGGACAAGGGGTGTATTCTTCCTCTAGGAGGCGTGGTTCCTGGCAGTAAATCGATGGCGCAGTCGTAGGGACGATGAGGCGGTAGTACCTCTGACTCCTTTTTATCAAAAACGTCCGAAAAGGACCAGTAGGCAGAAGGCAGTCCTGGTAGAGACTCCGGAATCGGAGAGCGTCGAACGGGCTGGATGGTTTTCAGACATCTCTCGTGGCACGAGGGGCCCCATCGGGTGATTTCACCTGTACTCCAGCTGACCGACGGTTCGTGTGTCCGTAACCATGGGAGTCCCAGCAGGATCTGATGAGACATACGCGGGAGGACGTAGAACGTGATCTTCTCGGTGTGCAGAGCACCGATCCGTACTTCCACAGGCTTGGTGATCAGTGAGACGGTGTCAGAGAGGGGTCTCCCATCCACAGAGGCGATCACCAGCGGTTTCTCTAGTGGGAGGACCGGCACCTGGTACTTATCCACCGTGGCCTGCTGGATGAAGTTGCCTGCTGCTCCGGAATCAAGATATGCCTCTGCCGTGAACCGGGTCTCTTCTGTAGTGACTTGAATAGTCCAGGTAACGGAGTCTGAGAGTGTCCCAGCACCTAGGGTAGCCTCTCCTACCAAGCCTAGGCTTTGGAGTTTCCCGGCTTCTCGGGACAAGGTGGGAACCATCACCGCAGTAGAAGCAGAGACCCTTTGCTAGTCGTTCTGCTCTGCGTTGCTCAGACTGCCTCAGGCGGTCAATCTGCATGGGCTCGTAGGTAGACGCGCCAGGGGACGCCGACTGAGGAGCGGTGGACTTCTGTGGTGGGGAGGAGTGCCGTATTGGATGCCTCTCGCGGGACACCTCTTTGGATCGTTCCTGAAAGCGAAGATCCACGCGAGTCGCCAGAGCAATCAGGGCATCCAGGGTAGAAGGCACGTCACGACCAGCCAGCTCATCTTTAATGCGAGCCGAGAGTCCTTCCCAGAAGGCGGCGGTTAGGGCCTCGTTGTTCCACCCGAGTTCCGAGGCCAAGGTGCGGAAACGAATAGCATATTGGCCCACCGTCAGAGTCCCTTGACGTAGCCGGAGGAGGGATGAAGCAGAGGCGGCGGTGCGTCCAGGCTCGTCAAAGGTGTTACGGAAAGCCTGCAGGAAGTCCTGGATATCAGTGGTCACCGGATCCTCCTTTTCCCACAAGGGGTTCATCCAGGCCAGTGCCTCTCCCTCTAAATGGGACATCATGAACGCAACCTTGGCTCGGTCGGAGGCAAAAAGGTGCGGCAGCAGCTGGAAATGGAGAGAGCATTGGTTTATAAATCCCCTGCAAGTCTTGGGATCTCCAGCGTACCGGGGTGGTGAGGCCAAACGAAGCTTGGAAGCATCCGAGGAGGTTACCACGGGAGCTGCAGACGTGGATTGTGCAGTGGAATCCCGAGATGCCACAGGCGTGGCCGCTACTTGTAGCGCGTTCAGACAGGCATCTACAGAAGTCATGAAGTTCAGCATGCGGGTCTGGGTCTCGCGCTGTCGTGTGAGTTCCTGCTGCAGGGCCGCTAGTGCTTCGGCGGGATCCATGGCCTGTTCTAGCTGTAACGTCCGGGTGGTGGAACCTCTGGACCGTACACCGGTTTCTCTTGAGGAGGCAGCCAGGCAGGTCACCCCGCCAGAGGGTCTGGGTGCACGGCAGCCGAAGCACTATTGGTAGCCGGACAGTCCATAGGGGAGCAGGAAAGGTGGACGGAGTTCTGGACGGTGGTCCGGGTGACGAGGCTCAGAGTCCGAGGCCAGGTGGTAAGGTCAGGCGGGATCCGGAACTTGCTGAGCGATGGAACGGGTCACCAAACGGAGCCAGGGACTGGAGACTGGCGGAGCTGCAGAGATGGTGGAACATCCGCCGAAGTCACCGTCAGGATACAGGAATGAGCGTGGTTCGGAGCGGCTGGCGTGGCAGGACAGGCTCTACGAGACAGGACAGGGTTAATGCAGGCAAAGCACAAGGCAAAGCAATAGGGGACCTGAACACTAGCTTGCTAAACACGTAGAACAGGCCCCGCCCACCAGGAAAGAGAAACCTTATATACCCTGTACCTGTCTATGCAATATCCTGTTTCTGGGTGCTGGCCCTTTAAGAAAGGGTCAATGACCGCGCACGCGCCCTAATGCGCATGCGCGAGGCCCGTGTACCAGAAGCCAGTCCAGGAAGCGGTGAGGAGGAAGCAGGAGCGCCCGGCTGGGAGTCCCACGTCGCAGAGGAGCGCCGGGAGTGGGGAGCTGGACGCATGGGGGCCGCAGGCGGGGACGAAGAGGCCGGGACCGGAGTGGTGAGCAGGGGACGCCGCCGGGGAGCGGGGAGCGGGCCACGGGGACCGGAGAACGGGACCAGGGGACCGGGAAGCGTGACAAGTGCTGACATGTGCCGGGAGGCGGGGTAAGCTAGTAACCATGTTACACATCGGGTAACTAAGGAAAGCGGTTTCTATAGTTACACGATGTGTACCATGGTTACCAGCCTACGCTGGCTCCGGCACACGTGTGCCGGGAGCCGGGGTAAGCTAGTTGTTTCACACATTCGGCCTTTTCTCCACTTTGTCTTGCCGGTGTGGGCTTTCGGGGGTGCGGCAGTCACCTGGGAGTCGGGGCTCCGTGTGGGTTCGGGGAATGCGTGCGTGGGCGGGGCCTGGCCGAGCCGAGCAGTCACTCCATGCGGGGGGCGGGGCCAGGCCGAGCCCAGCGGCCAATGTGATGGTTGTCACTGTAATGACGTCATTTTCGTTACAGACAGATACACATACTCCATATATATATATGTATATATCTATATATATATATTACACACACACTCTATATATATATTACACGCACAGAAATACACACTATATATAAATATACAGTGTATTACACACACACACACACACACACACACTATATATATATATTACACACACACACACTATATATATAACACACACACTCTATATATATATAACACACACACACACACTCATATATATATATATATATAACATACAAACATACACAGACACACACACACACACACACACACACACACTAGAGGACTTCTTACCTTCCCCCTGGCTTGTCTCCGGTCCGGCCTGCAGGCTCCATTGATCCTCTCCGGCGGGAAGCAGGAGTCCAGGGTGCACAGCGTGACATCACAGTTAGCAGACAAGGCAGCATCTGTTAACTGTGATACTCCGGGGGCTGCACAAGAACATCTGAAGGTGCCGTGCAGCCCCGGCCGACATGTGGAGCCGCATGGGGCCCCCTGCCCTAGCCCAGCCAGCCGATAGCAGAGGGCGGTTATCCAGCCCTATATGAAGCACGGGGGGCCTCACTGAGGACCCGGGGCCCTCCGGTGGATACCCCACTGTTCCTGCATACTCACCTCACCTCGGTCCCCTGGCTCACCTCGGCCCCCTCGGTCCCTTGGCGACTGGCGCTTACTAGTGACGTCACCGCTTCATCGCTATGTTGAACTGTCAGAGCACAACGAGACAATGATGAGAGGGCACGCTGCACTCTGTGTCATCGTCGCTTTCAACTGTATCGGCATCTGCGATGCCGATACATTTGAAAGTATGATCGGAGGGGAGGGGCGGTGCTGGAGCTGATACCGCGAGCAGCTGCCCCCGGGCCCCTCCAGCTCACGGGCCCCGTAGCAGTCACATGGCCTTTCTCTATTGACGGTATGCCACTGCTCTTCCCCAGACCATCCTCATGCAATCTTTTCTTCAGTTGGTCCATAGTACAGTACGCGTGCCACTAGTGTGCAATTTACCTTGCACCTGTGAAGAGTCCATCATGTTGAGAGGTTTGTCTGCATCCTGTTGTGCATTAGATGTGTTGGCTTGGGCTAACTGGACTGGTTGCCCTCTTTTTTGCTGTGAGTATATCCAATTTTTGGGGGACTTTTTCTCCTCTTTTTGTTGCTATTTTTCCATGCTTGCAAGGAGAGGCAACCGCGAATAAAGGCAGTTCAGGTCCCAGCATATTAGTTCGGTGGCTGACCCCCACCATGCCGCACACACCTGGTTTGGTTTGCAAATTCCTTCTGTTTCTATCAAAATTAAATATTGGTGGCTGTTTACACTCAACTCAAAAATCCCATCACCAAAAATCCACAAGAGTAGTTGGAACCTGAGCTGACCGCAATCCCCTACTGTATCTGTCAGACAACACTAGAAGTAGCCGTGGAGCATTCCTAAACACACCTAGACGCCACGTAACAGCCGGAAAAACTTACTACATCTCACAGATAGAAATGAGGAAACCTATCTTGCCTCAGAGTAGTCCACAAAATAATAGCAAGCCCCCTACATATAAAGGCAATGGTGTAACGCCTGCCTGGATCAACAGACTCAGGTAGGATGTAATGGACAGACTAGAGGGAAGCCACTCACCAAGCAGGACCCCCAGAACCCTGAAACCCTTTAATCCCTATACAGGAATTTGGAATTACACAGGGCCCTGGAGATCACTACCTGTGGAAGGCTGCAGTCCGATGAGAGTAGTCATCAGGCAGGGTCAAACCAGGAATAGCAGAACAGGGACAGAATCGGCAGACAAGGACATAATCAGAAAACGTAGCAGAGGTCAAATCCGGATTGGGCAGCAAGGTACAAAAACAGCAGGCAGAAGGGTAGTCAGAAAACACGCAGAAGTCAGCAAACAGGAATCACAAAACAGAATCGGGCAGACCAGGAGCCAGGAAATCAGAACTATCTCTGGCAGAGGTGAGCAGACAGGAGGGGAGCTAACAAGGGTGTGGTGTCTTCCCATTGGCTGTAGCTGAACGCTGGCAACTTCAGCTGGAAGACACACGCCACCCACCGTCAGCCAGTGGTACTGCAGATCCCAAGATAACCCAGCCCAGTGGATGATCGGAGCCTGCGCCCACCGGTGCCGCTGGCATCGACTCCTCTCCCATCACCAGCACCATCCACGGCAGGAACACGGCGTCACCTGGCGATCAGAGCAGAAGTCGCTGGAGCGGACTCCGGTGGTGACGTAACAAATGGTGATGTAAGAAAACACAATACACAGATAGGAAATATAGATTATCAAAGGTGAGGACCGACTTCCTAGATAGAAAAGGACAGGACAGATAACTGATTGCGGTCAGTGCAAAAAACCCTGCAGAAAAATACCAATCTCCTGATAAGAAAAATACTGAGCCCACACGGACTCTTCCCCACTATATCAGGTACTCTTGTAAATAATGGGAGAAACAAAACACAAAAAAACACAAGAAATACAGAAGTGCAAATAATCAAATAGAACAGGGAGAATCTCTCTTTTCTTGCAGTGGGACCTGCAAGGGGGGAACACCCATGCTCATCAAAACAGAAAGACAATTCCTCTCCAGCAAGAAAACAGACTTTAAGCAAAGCAAAAAGAAAAACAAACACCCTTAGGTGTGGATCAGGCAATAAAGTAAAGAACTTGCAAATTATCTGGAATGGGACAGGCACAGGAAAAATGAAAGGACAACTCCAAGCCAATTCAGAGACAGAGGAACAACAACAATAACCGGCCCCAGCCAGCAGACACTGCCCCACTATATAACCCAGGCTGATCTGCAATTGGGATTCCTGAACTCCCAATTATCTCCCACACCTGTTGAGGCACAGTCAGCTTCACCCCCAGTCCTGACCACCAGAGGGAGCTCCAATCCATCACCCCCTCTGGTGACATTCACAACACTTGGGCCTGTTTCGCCTTTATTCATGGATCTTGGTCTGGCACTGTGAGGGCCAGTTCTGATATTGTCCCGGTGTGTGTGGCGTTCGCTGCACATGCTGGGACCTGGACTGCCTTTATTCGTGGTTGCCTCTTCTTGCAAACATGGAAGCGGTTTCTGAAATATTACAAGTATATGTGTTGCTTCAATATGGTTCTGCTTTTAATGAATTTAGGAGGCCGAATGGCACAATGGAAATATTAAATATAGAGTAGGACCCCCTATAGAGATTTGCCGTGACGTGGCAGGGGGGCTCAAAAAATTGATCAATTGTTTGTAAAAAATCTCATTTTGCATTATAGTACAGTTGGAATAAATTGTGATTTTACACTTTTAATGGTCTGCATGCCACTCTCAAGCAGTGCTGGCTCTCCCTCTTTCTGTTATGGCATGTAGAGTAGGACCCAGATGAGAGTTACACCTTCACGTTGGTTTCTGGGAACAGATACATTTGGCCACCTTTATTTGCTATTAAGTAACTCAGATTTTTCAAAAAAAAATTTTTTCATGTTTTCTTAGCAGTAATGTGTATTGATATTTCAATGTTCACCACCTTCTTCTACATTTTTGTTTTTCTCTTTCCCTTTACTTGAGAGCAACTGCTATTTTTGAATATTCAAAACAACATTTGAGGAACAAGGATTGTCCACAAAAAAACAGTGATTTCAATAAGTTTTATTTCTGAAATAATTCATAAAAATATGCATATCAATGTTAAAATCAATAATAATAATGGTAATGATGCTTCAACATGAGGGACGATATGTAAGCAGAAAATAAAATAATAACTATAAGACGTGCACGAAAGTATATACAAAGCCGTACTGTTTATCAAATTTAGGTTAAATCACATAAAACAGTGTATTCCAAATTTTCATGTAAAAGATAAGTATTCCTCTTAAAACGTTCATGCGTTCAAAAAATAAAGATAAAAAATACTTTTAATTGATTTAAATTATGTAAATATAAAAAATTTTTTTATGAAAAAATATTTATTACTTCTTTTGAAATTTTGCAAACTGGTGGATAAGATACAAATATGTGTGTCTTTATAGAGATTGATAACAATAAGATTCAAGGTAAAAAATGTGCATGAATCATGTAAAAATTACGAACACACAAAGTGCATAAGGTTATATACTCAAAAAATTAATAAAAAAATATATATAAATAGAAGTGAACCAGTCACTAATTGAATCAAAAAGGAGGATATCTCTTAGGAGGATATCTGTTTGTGCAGGTAACTATTACTGTGCAGAATTATTAGGCAACTTAATAAAAACCAAATATATTTCCATCTCACTTGTTTATTTTCACCAGGTAAACCAATATAACTGCACAAAATTTACAAATAAACATTTCTGACAAGCAAAAACAAAACCCAAAAAAATGAGTGACCAATATAGCCCCCTTTCTTTCTGATGACACTCAACAGCCTACCATCCATAGATTCTGTCAGTTGCTTGATCTGTTTACGATCAACATTGCGTGCAGCAGCCACCACAGCCTCCCAGACACTGTCCCTGTAGATCCTACATTTTATGAGGGATAATAGGTTCTCTATGGGGTTCAGATCAGGTGAACAAAGGGGTCAAGTAACTATTTTTTCATCTTTTAGACCTTTACTGGCCAGCCACGCTGTGGAGTAGTTGGATGCATGTGATGGAGCATTGTCCTGCATGAAAATTATGTTTTTCTTGAACGATACCGACTTCTTCCTGTACCACTGCTTGAAGAAGTTGTCCTTCAGAAACTGGCAGTAGGTCTGGGAGTTGAGTTTCACTCCATCCTCAATCCGAAAAGGTCCCACAAGTTCATCTTTGATGATACCAGCCCATAACAGTACCCTACCTCCACCTTGCTGGCGTCTGAGTCGGAGTGGAGCTCTCTGCCCTTTACTGATCCAGCCTCTGGCCCATCCATCTGGCCCATCAAGAGTCACTCTCATTTCATCAGTCCATAAAACCTTTGAAAAATCAGTCTTAAGATATTTCTTGGCCCAGTCTTGATGTTTTATCTTATGTTTCATGTTCAAAGGTGGTCGTTTTTCCGCCTTCCTTACCTTGGCCATGTCCCTGAGTATGGCACACCTTGTGCTTTTTGATACTCCAGTAACGTTGCAGACCTGAAATATGGCCAAACTGGTGGCAAATGGCATCTTGGCAGCTTCACGCTTGATTTTCTTCAGATCATGGGCAGTTATTTTGTGCCTTTTTTGCTCAACATGCTTCTTGCGACCCTGTTGGCTATTTGCCAAGAAACGCTTGATTGTTTGGGGATCACGCTTCAAAAGTTTGGCAATTTCAAGACTCCTGCATCCCTCTGCAAGACATCTCACAATTTTAGACTTTTCAGAGCCCGTCAAATCTCTCTTCTGACAAATGTTGTCAAAGGAAAGGAAGTTGCCTTATAATTAAGCACACCTTATATAGGGTGTTGATGTCATTACACCGCACCCCTCCTCATTACAGAGATGCACATCAGATGATTTACTTAATTGGTAGTTGGCTCTCAAGCCTATACAGCTTGGAGTAGGACAACATGTATAGAAAGTATCATGTGATCAAAATACTCATTTGCCTAATAATTCTGCACACCGTGTATATCCACAGTAACTTTTTGATTTGGTTTCCACCTGTATGTGACCACGCCTGGGTGCGTTGGATTAGTACTCTTAGGTCAGGGGACTTCCTTACTCCAGAGTGTTCCAGTCTATATGCCATAAATATATATATATATATATATATATATATATATATATATATATATATATATATAGTTAGAATACCTCTTTAATAATGAAATGTTAGATTTTTTTTCTTACTGGGCTAAGTTGCTAAATATTCCCTGGCAAATTGAAACAATTTGAAAATATGATGTAGTAAATTCTTAAAATCTAAATCCCCTTTAAAAAAAGTGTTCACTGCATGTGAATGGGGTTTTGTACAATATATATCTATCCCCAATCATGGTCACACCTTATATCAGTGGTTTCCAACCTGTGAATCTACAACTGAACAAAACTACAAATCCCAGCATGCCATGGCATCTTGCTGCTGTCAGGGCCTAAAGGGTGTTGTAGCTTTTATTGTGCGGAGCTGCAGATTAGTAATCACTGGCTATCACTTTAAGAATCAGACTCCTCATACAACCTAATGTGACTCTCACACAGTATCTCACTGGTCAGCCTCCAAGGCCCATCCCCTCTGTTCACATGACTGATCTGCACAGCCTGGGACCTCAGGGGACTGTGTTGTCATCTGCCTGCAGAGTTTATCAGGGAGAGAGTCACACAGAAGAAAATCCTCCTTCCAGCAGGTAAATGAGCAGGAAAAGAATGAAGACTGCACATAGTAACCTCTCAACAATGGAGCTCCAGACCTCTCCTGTGCGCAACAATTCTACTTTCCATTGTACTGACTGAGCCCAGATATGGGCATAGCTGAGGTCTGGAGCTCCTTCATCACTAGGGATGATGTAGCAGTATATTATGCACTGTTAACAGTCCTGTGCATGATTAGAAACATATGGGTGGTTTCTTCCAAAAATAGTGCCATCCTGGGTCAAGTGTGTCAGTCCTGAATTTGGGGAGCTGTCCTGCAGGTTTGAGGGTCTTCAGGATTTATAAACAGTTGAATACAATGGCGCAGGGAACCATCAGATCACTACTCCACCAGTCTGGGGAAAAACTAAAGGACTGTCAGGTCATCAGACTGGCTGTAGTAACCAGCTCAGCAGAGAAGCTGGACACACAGACTAGGGGAATGTATGTGTGGGGGCATCATAATGTATGTGAATGGCTGTGGTGTACAGTGCTGGTGCAAACTACTGTGGAGGTTTCATACTATGTGTGGGGGAATCTGCTCTAGCGTCCTCATACTAAATGTGGAGATTGTACTGTCAGGGTATTTTACTGTATAGTGGTAGTCTAGGGGCATTATGCCGTGTTTGGAGGGCAAAGAGGAGGCATCATACTGATTGGTGGGCAGTGTAAGGGGTACTTTGCACGCTGCGACATCGCAGGCCGATGCTGCGATGCCGAGCGTGATAGTACCCGCCCCTGTCGCAGCAGCGATATCCTTGTGATAGCTGCCGTAGCGAACATTATCGCTACGGCAGCTTCACATGGACTCACCTGTCCTGCGACCGTCACTCTGGCCGGCGACCCTTGTTAAGGGGGCGGGTCGTGCGGCGTCATAGCGACGTCACACGCCAGGCGGCCAATCGGAGCGGAGGCGCGGAGATGAGTGGGATGTAAACATCCCGCCAATCTCCTTCCTTCCGCATATTCTACGGAAGCCGCAGTGACGCCGGTAGGAGATGTTTCTCGCTCCTGCGGCATCACAGACAGCGATGTGTGCTGCCGCAGGAGCGAGGAACAACATCGGACTGTCGCGTCAGCGTAATTATGGATTACGCCGACGCTGCAGCGATGATACGATTACGACGCTTTTGCGCTCGTTAATCGTATCATCGAGCCTTTATACACTACGATGTCGCATGCGATGCCGGAAGTGCGTCACTTTTAATTTGACCCCACCGACATCGCAGCTGCGATGTCGTAGTGTGCAAAGTACCCCTTAGGGCCATGATATGAGTACTGTCGCAGGCAGGAAGGGGACGCTGCGCTCACCCACTGCTCGGGTCCGGCTGCTGCTGCTCGGTGGTGGCTCGAGCGGTGGGCCGGATCCCGGGGACTCGAGCGAGTGAAAGGGGGGTGGTTTGGTTTAAGGATATTGTCCGTGACGCCACCCACGGTTGTGGTGAGGTTGTGACACCACCGCTGCTCTGGATGGGGATCCCGGGAGCGGTGACAAGAAGCAGCTTGGATGTTGTTTTCTCCCCTCCGTGGGTAGGGGGGTTGGCTGTCCCGGGGCCGGGTTAGGGAGGGATGGCAGGCGGGTTACGGGGCCTGGTGAGGTTCAGGGTGCCGCACGGTACGGTAGTACTCACTCAGCCACTGATGAATGCAAAGTCTCCGGTAAAGCAATGGATGGACGGGTCCCACAGACGGCTGCGGTAGTTCTCCCGGTAGGTTGGCGGTGACTGCCACCTGTGTTATGTTCACGGTTCCAATGGCTTCCCACCGGTAACCCGCTGCCCAGCTTAGATGGAGGCCGAGGGAGCCACTTTTGCCTGCAGGCTCTGGCCCTGGGAACTGTAGCCTTGGCGGTGACTGTATTTCCCTTCACGGTTTGAGCGGTTGCCTTCAATCGGGTCTTGACTGCTGGGAAACCCCGGAGGTTCCCTTCGCTAATGGATTTGACCGGTTTTACAGCGACTCCTAGCCAGGTCGGGGTCCGTAAACCCTGCCGAATGGTGCTGGCTTCTCTTCGCTCCCCGATCCGGTACCGACGGGCCACCGCCGTCCCCGGTCCTTACGGTTTACTTCAATCAGCCCCTCCTGCAGACGATCACCACTGTCTGCCAACCTTGCTGTATGTGCCCGGGCCACGCATCCGGACACACTCAGTCTCCTCCATTGCCACTTCACTTCCCTCCTCCTTAAACTCCAAACTCAACTCCACTCCCTTCCTTTTCCCGCCTCCAGGACTGTGAACTCCTCGGTGGGTGGGGCCAACCTCCTAGCTCCACCCCCTGGTGTGGACATCAGCCCCTGGAGGGAGGCAACAAGGATTTTTGTTTGACTTCGGTGTGCCTAGCCGGGGTGTGGGGTGTGTTGTTGCAGTACCTGTGACGTCCTGGCTTGTCCAGGGCGCCACAAGTACCATACTATGTGGGAGCACTAACAGGCTTCACTAGAAATAATATATCTGTGTGGACACATATAAAGGATGGGCCCGATTTTAGGCTATTGACTTAGGTGAAAGGGAGAAATTCCATGTTGTGCTTCACAGTTTTGTCCTTTCTTATTTTTCAAAGTTGTAAGGTATAGTTTAGCTCAGATCACTTGAGTGGAAAAGATGTACAGTACCATACACTACCCAGAGACAGTGCTGGCACTGTTTCTGCAAAAAAGAAGCCATACTCATACACCCCTCACAGTAGATTCCCCACATGGAGTATGGCATCTCCACTGTACTTTCTATCACACACATCACAATGTTTCCAGAGCCCACTAGACACAGTATGATTCCTCCACACATTGTATAATGTCCCCAGAGACCACTAGACACAGTATGATTCCTCCACACATTGTATAATGTCCCCAGAGACCACTAGACACAGTATGATTCCTCCACACATTGTATAATGTTCCCAGAACCCACTAGACACAGTATGATTCCTCCACACATTGTATAATGTTCCCAGAACCCACTAGACACAGTATGATTCCTCCACACATTGTATAATGTTCCCAGAACCCACTAGACACAGTATGATTCCTCCACACATTGTATAATGTCCCCAGAGACCACTAGACACAGTATGATTCCTCCACACATTGTATAATGTTCCCAGAACACACTAGACACAGTATGATTCCTCCACACATTGTATAATGTTCCCAGAACCCACTAGACACAGTATGATTCCTCCACACATTGTGTAATGTCCCCAGAGACCACTAGACGCACTATGATTCCTCCACACATTGTATAATGTTCCCAGAACACACTAGACACAGTATGATTCCTCCACACATTGTATAATGTCCCCAGAGACCACTAGACACAGTATGATTCCTCCACACATTGTATAATGTCCCCAGAGCCCACTAGACGCACTATGATTCCTCCACACATTGTATAATGTCCCCAGAGACCACTAGACACAGTATGATTCCTCCACACATTGTATAATGTCCCCAGAGACCACTAGACACAGTATGATTCCTCCACACATTGTATAATGTCCCCAGAGACCACTAGACACAGTATGATTCCTCCACACATTGTATAATGTCCCCAGAGACCACTAGACACAGTATGATTCCTCCACACATTGTATAATGTCCCCAGAGCCCACTAGACGCACTATGATTCCTCCACACATTGTATAATGTTCCCAGAACCCACTAGACACAATATGATTCCTCCACACATTGTATAATGTTCCCAGAACACACTAGACACAGTATGATTCCTCCACACATTGTATAATGTCCCCAGAGACCACTAGACACAGTATGATTCCTCCACACATTGTATAATGTCCCCAGAGCCCACTAGACGCACTATGATTCCTCCACACATTGTATAATGTTCCCAGAACACACTAGACACAATATGATTCATCCACATATTGTATAATGTTCCCAGAACCCACTAGACACAGTATGTTTCCTCCACACATTGTATAATGTCCCCAGAGCCCACTAGACACAGTATAATTCCTCCACACATAGTATAATGTCCCCAGAGACCACTAGACACAGTATGATTCCTCCATACATTGTATAATGTCCCCACAGCCAACCAGGCGCAGTTTGATTCTGTCACGCCCAGTGTTATGGGGTACTCGGTCCCGGGCGGTATATAGCTGGGGAATGTCACTTTAGTGGCCGTTGCCCGGTTCCGTGCCCTGGGCCCTTTTTGTAAAGGGGATATATTTATAATGGATTAGGATAATGTTTACACGTGATGCCATTTGCGGTGTTGCGGCTATGTGGATGAAGCCGCCGCTGCACAATGTCATTACTGGGGCTGGTGTTAATGGCAGCCTGGATAGTAGGGCCTCTGCAAGTAGGGCTGGGCCCCAGAGGGTAGGTAATGTGAGGGGTGTCGGAAGAAGGTAGTGCACACAAAAGTTCTGTGCAACTGGGTTTTTACTCACTCTTGCTGGTGGTAACTGGTTACCCGAGGCCGGCTGGTTTCACCTCCTTAGACTCAGTGCCAGTTTAGTAATCTGGTGCCTTCTTCTTCTTCTTGCTCTGGTTGGTGAGTCCCCGTGGCGTAGAGCAACTGGGGGTCCCCGTCTGGTGGTGTTTCTTTCCACTGCTGTCCGCCTGACGGTAGCGTGAACCCTGTGGGGTTGGAGTCTCTGGTCCTGTCCCCGGCTCTCTCTTTGCTACTGAGTCTTAGATTCTTAGGGTCAGCGAGGTCCCCTCGCTGTGCAGGTATCAAAAGCCGGCTTGGAGCTTCTGCCTGTCCTAGGGTCCTGTACCCCGTCGGTGCGAAGTTTCAGGAGTACTCCACTGTACTCCACTGGCAACTACCCTCCTGGGCACCAGGTTACTGTCAACCCCGTGTCAGTGCGTCTCCTCCTGTCCACCTTCACTCCTCGACTCTCTCAGACTATCTCACTGTCTGTCCTCAGTCCGCCCCTCCGACCTGGTCAACTAGTGGACTGGACTAGCTCCACTTCTAGGCGGCCATCCATTGGTTCGACCCTAGCCCTGTACCATTGTATGGGGGATTGTTGGGGAAAACTGGGATTACCTGGAGTGTTTGTGTGTGACCGGCACTGGTCTTCCGGGTCCCTAGGTGGTAGGCCCTGCATCCTGATGACGATGCAGAACCTTGTAGCTCCCTTATGGCTTCAGGGGCGCTACAATTCCTCCACACATAGTATAATGTCCCCAGAGCCCACTAGACGCAGTATGATTCATCCACACATAGTATAATGTCCCTAGAGCCCACTGGACACAATATGATTCATCTACACATAGTATAATATCCCCAGAAGCCCACTGGACACAATTTGATTCATCAACATATTGTATAATGTCCCTGGAGCCCTTTGGACACAGTATGATTCCTCCACACATTGTACAATGCCCCTGAGCCCACTAGATGCAGTTTGATTCCTTCACACATAGTATAATGTCTCCAGAGCCCACCAGACGCAGTATGAGTCAGCCATACATTGTATAATGTCTCTAGAGCCCACCAAACGCAGTATGGATTCCTCCACACATAGTATAATGTCCCCAGAGCCCACTAGACACAGTTTGATTCCTTCACACATAGTATAATGTCTCCAGAGCCCACCAGACGCAGTATGAGTCAGCCATACATTGTATAATGTCTCTAGAGCCCACCAAACGCAGTATGGATTCCTCCACACATAGTATAATGTCCCCAGAGCCCACTAGACACAGTTTGATTCCTTCACACATAGTATAATGTCTCCAGAGCCCACCAGACGCAGTATGAGTCAGCCATACATTGTATAATGTCTCTAGAGCCCACCAGACGCAGTATGAGTCAGCCATACATAGTATAATGTCTCCAGAGCCCACCAGACGCAGTATGAGTCAGCCATACATAGTATAATGTCTCCAGAGCCCACCAGACGCAGTATGATTCAGCCATACATTGTATAATGTCTCTAGAGCCCACCAAACGCAGTATGATTCCTCCACACATAGTATAATGTCCCCAGAGCACACTAGACACAGTTTGATTCCTTCACACATAGTATAATGTCCCCAGAGCCCACCAGACACAGTATGATTCCTCCACACATAGTATAATGTCCCCAGAGCCCACCAGACACAATTTGATTCCTCCACACATAGTATAATGTCTCCAGAGCCCACTAGACACAGTTTGATTCCTCCACACATAGTATAATGTCCCCAGTGCCCACCAGACACAATTTGATTCCTCCACACATAGTATAATGTCCCCAGAACCCACTAGACACACTTTGATTCCTTCACGTATAGTATAATGTCCCCAGAGCCCACCAGACACAGTATGATTCCTCCACACATAGCATAATGTCCCCAGAGCCTACTAGACACAGTTTGATTCCTTCACACATAGTATAATGTCCCCAGTGCCCACCAGACACAGTATGATTCCTTCACGTATAATATACTGTCCCCAGTGCCCACCAGACACAGTTTGATTCCTTCACGTATAGTATACTGTCCCCAGTGCCCACCAGACACAATTTGATTCCTTCACGTATAATATACTGTCCCCAGTGCCCACCAGACACAGTATGATTCCTTCACGTATAGTATAATGTCCCCAGTGCCCACCAGACACAATTTGATTCCTTCACGTATAGTATAATGTCCCCAGTGCCCACCAGACACAGTATGATTCCTTCACGTATAGTATAATGTCCCCAGTGCCCACCAGACACAATTTGATTCCTTCATGTATAGTATAATGTCCCCAGTGCCCACCAGACACAGTATGATTCCTTCACGTATAGTATAATGTCCCCAGTGCCCACCAGACACAATTTGATTCCTTCACGTATAGTATAATGTCCCCAGTGCCCACCAGACACAATTTGATTCCTTCACGTATAGTATAATGTCCCCAGTGCCCACCAGACACAATTTGATTCCTTCACGTATAGTATAATGTCCCCAGTGCCCACCAGACACAATTTGATTCCTTCACGTATAGTATAATGTCCCCACTGCCCACCAGACACAATTTGATTTCTTCACGTATAATATACTGTCCCCAGTGCCCACCAGACACAGTATGATTCCTTCACGTATAGTATACTGTCCCCAGTGCCCACCAGACACAGTTTGATTCCTTCACGTATAGTATACTGTCCCCAGTGCCCACCAGACACAGTTTGATTCCTTCACGTATAATATACTGTCCCCAGTGCCCACCAGACACAATTTGATTCCTTCACGTATAATATACTGTCCCCAGTGCCCACCAGACACAATTTGATTCCTTCACGTATAGTATACTGTCCCCAGTGCCCACCAGACACAGTTTGATTCCTTCACGTATAGTATACTGTCCCCAGTGCCCACCAGACACAGTTTGATTCCTTCACGTATAATATACTGTCCCCAGTGCCCACCAGACACAGTTTGATTCCTTCACGTATAATATACTGTCCCCAGTGCCCACCAGACACAGTTTGATTCCTTCACGTATAGTATAATGTCCCCAGTGCCCACCAGACACAGTTTGATTCCTTCACGTATAATATACTGTCCCCAGTGCCCACCAGACACAGTTTGATTCCTTCACGTATAGTATACTGTCCCCACTGCCCACCAGACACAGTATGATTCCTTCACGTATAGTATAATGTCCCCAGTGCCCACCAGACACAGTTTGATTCCTTCACGTATAGTATAATGTCCCCAGTGCCCACCAGACACAGTTTGATTCCTTCACGTATAGTATACTGTCCCCAGTGCCCACCAGACACAGTTTGATTCCTTCACGTATAATATACTGTCCCCAGTGCCCACCAGACACAGTTTGATTCCTTCACGTATAGTATACTGTCCCCACTGCCCACCAGACACAGTATGATTCCTTCACGTATAGTATAATGTCCCCAGTGCCCACCAGACACAGTTTGATTCCTTCACGTATAGTATAATGTCCCCAGTGCCCACCAGACACAGTTTGATTCCTTCACGTATAGTATACTGTCCCCAGTGCCCACCAGACACAGTTTGATTCCTTCACGTATAATATACTGTTCCCAGTGCCCACCAGACACAGTTTGATTCCTTCACGTATAGTATAATGTCCCCAGTGCCCACCAGACACAGTTTGATTCCTTCACGTATAATATACTGTCCCCAGTGCCCACCAGACACAGTTTGATTCCTTCACGTATAGTATACTGTCCCCAGTGCCCACCAGACACAGTTTGATTCCTCCACACATAGTATGATGACACCACCATATATTCCACACAGCTATCCACACAGTATGATGCCACCACACAAGCATCCCACTTGTCCGTGTGTCCTGTTTCTATTTCTGGACAATGATTTTAACATAATTATGTAACTTACAGTGAGATTTTAGCATTTTCTACATAAAAAAATATTTGACTGCAGAACTTTTCTTGCTGTCAAAAACATCAAACTTTGACAGAAATGTGAAGAAACCCATTCCACCTGGGGTTTCATCTGGGTTTCTGTCAATGTTGATGGAAAGAATAGCACAGTATGCAGATAATTTTGTAGTCAAAACAGTGGAGACCTTTACAGAAACCTGCCGAACCCCATTATAAGTAAAAGGGGTGTATCAGGGACATAAATAGAAGCCATAGCATAGATGTAAAGAGAACCTAATTTGGCTACTGTTTGCAATATATATATATATATATATATATATATATATATAAAAAGTCTCTGACGTTTTGCCCCCATTTGTTTTTTTGTTATTTCTGTCATGTTTCCTTACCTTTTTGATATCCTGAATAGCACAGTTAAATGCACAATGCTAACTAGTATAAAGAAAAACTGATGGATCTATTATACTGTAAGTATGTTGTGAAAAATAAAATTGTAATAGATCCATAAGCAATTAAAGAAGTTTTTCATCTTGTGAAAGGGGTAAAATTGAAAAGTTTCCAATTTACCTATTATTACGAATTCCCTCCGTTCTCAAGGAAGGAAGGATTTGAAACTGTATAGTTTACCTCTCTTTACAGTCTATCAGAGGTGGCAGATTTCCTTGGCAAGGAGGATAGGATTTTAAGCTCTTTGATTAAGAGTTTGCAAGCACAGCTCTGATGTCGTCTGGATTACTGGATGATGCCTGTTTACAGGGATATGATAATGAACTATTATCTTCTCCTTCCAACTGCAGAGCTCCACCCTTGGCTGCTAACCTGTTGACTATCTCTGACAGTAGCATTTACTGTATGCCGGCAGGGGTCGCATCATTCTATTCTCCTATCATTTTTAGGCTGGGTTTCCCCAGCCTGAGAATACCAGCCCCCAGCTGTCGGCTTTATCATGGCTGAGTATCAAAATTGAGGGGGACCGCATGGCAGTTTTAAATTAGTTATTTAATTTTTTTTTTTAAACTCACATGGGGTGTCTTTTATTTTGATACACAGCCAAGATAAGCACATGGCTAGGGGCTGCAGCCTGTAGCCGTCGGCTTTATTTGTGCTGGGTATCACAATATGGGGGATAATACGCCAATTTTTTAATTAATTTATTTATTTTTATACCACTATAGACAAGTACTCAGACACTCTGTCACACAGGGTGGGAACATGGTCTGACTGCAACCAATCACAGACGCCAGGACTGATAGTGGGCGGGGGAAGCAGTGAATATGTATGAGAGTAATGAGTGGCCCCGAAAGTAGTCTTATCGCCGTATAGGAGACTTGGTAAGTATAACGTGCCTGCTCTAATTACTGTAGCTCCATTTTAAAGCACAATATTTGGGTCCCCACTGACTTATATAGGAATCGGCGTCTGATCAGTTATCCGGGATTAATTCTGGTCCTGAACCATTTTTTTAAAAAATCAGGTTGGATCCATTGATCCCGAATATCTGCGGGTTCTCCCATCACTAAGTAAAAGTCCTAAGGTAAAGTATCCAAATGTATTTTGCTCCTGATCTACCACCCTCTGTTTTAACAATACTGACTAATTTCATCCGTTTTGCATAGTATAGTGAAATAAGTTCAAAGCAATTTTGATGATAAAGCAAACAATGAGACATCCAATTCATGGCGAGTACAGAAGAATGCAGGCTGTGCAAATAATAGGCTAACCTGTTAGAATTTGTTAGGCTATATGCACACATTGCATTTTTTACTGTGTTTTGGCTACATTTAAAACTGCACTGTGTCATTGTCAAAATGCATGCGTTGTGCTTCCCCAGCAAAGTCTATGAGAAATCAGAAAATTCCATGCGCACGTTGCTTTTTTTTGGCCTCCGACACAATCACGTGAAAATCACGCACGTGCCGAGAGACACGTATTTCCCCTGCGTGTTGCGTGCAGGTAAGTACGTGTCTCTGGTACGTGCGGGCCACATGTATTCTCCGCATGCTATCTGTGATAACATACGGAGGACAGGTTATTTACATACTCACGTGGTCCTTCCTGCTGTCCGTGGTGCTGATCTTCGGTCTCCAGCCCTGCCGTCTCCCCGCTGCTGCTGCTTCCGGTAGCAGTGAAGTGAATATTAAATGAGAATAGTGAGCGGCGATCAGCAGCAAGTGACAGCAGCGGCAGAGACAGGAGGGCTTTTTCTCTGAGACGTGTGTTTTCTCTGGCGCGTGTCACACGGGACCGCATCCACACTACACCCGTGTGGTACGGGTACGAGCCGTGTGACACCCGTGCTACGGGAGACATGTCAGCGTGTAGAAAAACGCACACACATACAAACGCACACGGACACACGTTCCGTGTGGTTTTACGTGTGTGTGGCTGCTACAATAGGGTAGCATTGCTGAACGTGTCTCCGTGCCACCGGTACGTGCAAAAAATGGCAAACACGTACCGGTGGCACGGATGTGTGTCGGAGGCCTAAGGCAGTGTTTTGGATGCCAAATATTTGACAAAATTGATGCCTAAAAAAAAGCAACATGTCACTTCTTCAGTGCGTTTTGGTTCTATTTTCCACCCACTCTCTCTCTGTCGATCGGTCGGTCGGTCTCTCTCTCTGTCGGTGTAGGTCTCTCTCTGTCGGTCTCTCTCTCTCTCTCCCCCTCTCTCATACTCACCGATCAAAGCTGTCACAAAGCTCAGGCGGCTTCTCCTCTTTTGAAAATGCCAGCCGCTCATTAGGCCATCTCATATTCACTGCTTCCCCCGCCCACCGGCACCTATGATTGGTTGCAGTCAGACAAGCCCCCACGCTGAGTGACAGCTGTCTCATTGCAACCAATCACAGCTGCCGGTGGGTGGGTGTATATCGTGCAATAAAATAAACAAATAATTTAAAAAAGCAACGAGCGGTTCCCCCCCCAAATGATAATGATAACCAGTCAAGATAAAGCCACACAGCTGAGGGCTGGTATTGTCAGACTGGTGAGGCCTATCGTTTTTAGGCTGCCCCCCAGCCTAAAAATATCAGCCAGCAGCCGCCCGGATTTGCCACATCCATTAGATGCGACAGTCCCGGAACCTTAGACGGCTCTTCCCGAATTGCCCTGGTGCGTTGGCAATTGGGGTAATAAGGAGTTAATGGCAGCCCATAGCTGCCACTAAGTCCTAGGTTAATCATGGCAGGCATCTATGAGACACCTTCCATGATTAACCTGTATGTTAAAGAAAATAAACACATACACCCAAAAAATCCTTTATTTGGAATAAAAGACAAAAATAAACCCTCTTTCACCACTTTATTAATCCCCAAGCACTCTTCTAGGTCTGACATAATCCACACGAGGTCCCACGATGCTTTCACCTCTGCTACATTGGATTCTGACAGCTAGCAGTCATAGAGCACGACCGCTAGCTGTGAGTTCCACGGAGCAACTGAAGTGAGTCGCTCTATCTGTGATGACGTCACTCAGCTTACCTGCAGGGCGGCCACAGCTGGATCCTCCAACTGTGACAGCAAGTCGCCTGAGTGACTGAAGTGAGCCGCACGATGAGCGGTGCCCTTACTCAGGTAATTTGCAGTCTCGGCTGGAGGACTCCAGCTGGCCGCGAGTAACCTGAGTGACAGCACTGCTGATTGCACAGCTCACTTCAGTCACTCGGGCCGCGACACAGAGACAGATCAGGCACGATGACAATGAGGTCTGGTGAAGTTCATCCCAGTTCATTCTCATCGCACGTCTCTGTGCCGCCCCAGCAACGGATTGGCCCGCTTGGATCCGGGAGTAGTGTCCGTTCATGGCTCGAGGGTATCCGGACCCGGGGGCTTAGGGGCCACACTCTAAAGTAAAAGGGAAAAAAAAGGAGCCAGCACGATCTGAAATTGGCATGCATCATATAAAAAGTGAAAATTCACAGATTTATTCCAACTGTACTATAATAAAAAAAATGAGATTTTTAGCAAATAATTGATCAATTTTTTGAGCCACCCCTGCCAACGTCACGGCAAATCTCAATAGGGGGGTCCTACTCTATATTCTGTATTTCATGTGCCATGCAGGCTCCTAGATAAAGTTAAAAGCAGAACCATAATGGAGCACACATACCTGTAACCTGTATATAGCCGCTTCCATGTTGCAAAAAAGGCAATTGTGGATAGAGACCAGCCCAGGTCCCAGCATGTGGAGCAAGCTCTACACATACCAGGACTATATCAGAACTGATCCTCCCAGTGCCAACCAGCAACCATTGATAAAAGCGGACCAGATCCAAGAATGGTGCTTAATTAGCATTGCCTGTGGAAAGGGGTGAGGTAACTGAATCTGAACAGCTACCAACAGGAGGAATACATTGCAAACCAAAATCAGGCGTGCATGGTATGGTGATGGTCAGTCACCAGAATTGTAGCATAACTACGGTCAAAACAGAGAAAAAAAAAGAAGCCAGCGCGATCTGAAATTGGCATGCATCATATAAAAAGTGAAAATTCACAGATTTATTCCAACTGTACTATAATAAAAAAAATGAGATTTTTAGCAAATAATTGATCAATTTTTTGAGCCACCCCTGCCAACGTCACGGCAAATCTCAATAGGGGGGTCCTACTCTATATTCTGTATTTCATGTGCCATGCGGCACACCTGTTGAGGCACAGTCAGCTTCACCCCCAGTCCTGACCACCAGAGGGAGCTCCAATCCATCACCCCCTCTGGTGACATTCACAACACTTGGGCCTGTTTCGCCTTTACTCATGGATCTTGGTCTGGCACTGTGAGGGCCAGTTCTGATATTGTCCCGGTGTGTGTGGCGTTCGCTGCACATGCTGGGACCTGGACTGCCTTTATTCGTGGTTGCCTCTCCTTGCAAACATGGAAGCGGTTTCTGAAATATTACAAGTATATGTGTTGCTTCAATATGGTTCTGCTTTTAATGAATTTAGGAGGCCGAATGGCACAATGGAAATATTAAATATAGAGTAGGACCCCCTATAGAGATTTGCCGTGACGTGGCAGGGGTGGCTCAAAGAATTGATCAATTATTTGCTAAAAATCTCATTTATATTACAGTACAGTTGGAATAAATCTGTGAATTTGCACTTTTTATATGATGCATGCCATTTTCAGATCGTGCTGGCTCCCCTCTCTCTCTGTTTGGTTGTAGTTATGCTACAAATGTCTGGTGGCTGGTCACCACCATGCTATGCACGCCTGATCTTGGTTTGCAATATATTCCTCCTGGTGGTAGCTGTACACATTCAGTTGCCTCACCCTTTCCACAGGCATTGCTAATTAAGCACCATACTTGGATCTGGTCCGCCTTTATCAATGGTTGCTCTCTGGCACTGGGAGGGTCAGTTCTGATATAGTCCTGGTATGTGTAGAGCTTGCTCCACATGCTGGGACCTGGGCTGGCCTCTATCCACAATTGCCTCTTTTGCAACATAGAAGCGGTTATATATACAGGTTACAGGTATGTGTGCTCCATTATGGTTCTGCTTTTAACTTTATCTAGGAGGCCGCATGGCACATGAAATACAGAATATAGAGTAGGACCCCCCTATTGAGATTTTCCGTGACGTTGGCAGGGGTGGCTCAAAGAATTAATCAATTATTTGCTAAAAATCTCATTTATATTACAATACAGTTGGAATAAATCTGTGAATTTGCACTTTTTATATGATGCATGCCATTTTCAGATCGTGCTGGCTCCCCTCTCTCTCTGTTTGGTTGTAGTTATGCTACAAATGTCTGGTGGCTGGTCACCACCATGCTATGCACGCCTGATCTTGGTTTGCAATATATTCCTCCTGTTGGTAGCTGTACACATTCAGTTGCCTCACCCTTTCCACAGGCATTGCTAATTAAGCACCATACTTGGATCTGGTCCGCCTTTATCAATGGTTGCTCTCTGGCACTGGGAGGGTCAGTTCTGATATAGTCCTGGTATGTATAGAGCTTGCTCCACATGCTGGGATCTGGGCTGGCCTCTATCCACAATTGCCTCTTTTGCAACATAGAAGCGGTTATATATACAGGTTACAGGTATGTGTGCTCCATTATGGTTCTGCTTTTAACTTTATCTAGGAGGCCGCATGGCACATGTGTGTCGCCAGGGGTTAAGGAGATACCCAGAACCGGGCCAAGGGGTCGCTTCTGGAAAGGGGATCACGGTGTCGTGACCCGGTCTGTGCTCCCTGGTTCCACAATAAAAGGGGGGGGTTATGTTCGTGACGCCACCCGTGGAATGTGATCAGAGATGACCACCGCTGCTGCAGAACCTCCGGGGTGATGGAAGGCAGCTTGAGATGGGACGGCTCCCCACGGGTAGAGCCTTTTCCCCGGGGCAGTATGTTAGTCTATGGGGGGGAGTGCAGGACACGAGCACAATAAACAGGCAGACTCACGGTTTTGCAGTTTCTTTGTCTTTTACTGGTGATGGTATTCAGCAGAGTACTGTCCACGGAGTCTGTGAGGGGTTCAGGGCTTCTCCCACCCAGCCGGGCCGTTTTGGCTTCCTTGCCTGCACTGTGTGTCTGTGGCCCTGCCGCTGTGTGAACTATGCAGCCGGCTGTGCTCTGCTCTGCTCCTATGTACCGACCTGACAGGCAACTCGAGTCCTTACTAGTATGTTCCTGAACTCTGCGTTTGTTGCTTGTGTCTGTGGTACAGATAGAGAATGTGGAATCCTCACTTCTCTGGTGTTCACTGTGCAGTATGTAACCTGCAGTCTCGGATCCAGCATCCGTTCTGTGTGCTCCACTGGGGATGAGCTCTGCAATGCTCTGCCTCCCAGGAATGTTCCTCTGTGTACGCTTTCTCCTTTCCTCAGACCCTCAGCTAGGCCTGGAATTGGTCAGTGGATCCTGAGGTGAGCTAAAGCCAGCTTCCAACCTGCAGAGATCCTGTCTCCTCAGTGCTCTGCACTGAACTTCCAAACTGAAACTACTTCTGACCATTTCCTCCCCCCCAGCAGAATGTACAGGGAAGCAGCTTGGTCTCCCCCTTCTGGCCAGGAGGTCTTGGTGTTGTGTGTGGGGAGTTAACCCTTTGTGTTGTTACTGTGGCAACCCTGGGGTGCCACATTCCCCCTTAGTGAAGAACAGTACTCCGGGACTGTGAAACAAACAAACAAGTTATCACAACAATTATATATATACAGAGTCTCAAAAGGAAAAAATACAAAAACCTTAAAGTTCAAAAAGAGTCCAAAATGTTCAAAAATATATAAGTGTTCATACAGTATAGTCTCTGTAGGTACTGGGCTTTTGGTCTTAACGTTGCAATTAAATAAACATTTCAATCAACAAACACTTCTTAAAGGTGTCTCTACTCTGGTCACAAGTGCAGTAGGCCTCACGGCCCTCGGGCCACCAACAATGTGAACAAGTTGTAACTCTCCGTGCTGCCACCTTACACCACTCTTCTCTCACCTTTTCTGTACACTAAACTGTTACGGTTTTTCATATAAACATTATAACATATGTACATTTTATATGCAATTCCACATTAGTCTTTATATCTTGCTGGTATATGACCCTGAGTACTACGCTGTGACCTGCGTACTGCTGGTGTACTGGGTGTACTTAGCATAATGGTGTGGGTGGAAGTGTACCTATTTGGTGTTTCTGGTACTCGTGAGGATGGTGGACTGACTGTAGGACTGGCAAGCTCACTGGGACCAGGAATCTGTTCTTCCTCTACGGTTTCAACTTCCAGTTCTTCATGTCTTGGGACTTCTTGTGGTATGGATTCTGATGTTGGTTCCACCACTTGAGGGAAGGCGATCATTGGGACTACTACTGCTCCATAGTAATTTGGCCATGTTTTTGGGAAATCTCCTAAGACTGTATGGAACACGTCTTCTTCCTCCTTGACAGGTTGTACCTGTATGGGTAAGGTGACTTCTGGTGTCTTCAGGGTTTCAGGACACGGTTTGAGTTGATCTCTTGACACGACAGCTGATGTCCTTCCTTCATCCTTACTGATGAGACACACTTTGGGATTATCCATACTGGACGGTAAGACTGTATATGGGGTGGTTTCCCACTGATTATCCAATTTGTTTGTGCGCCGTTTCCTCTTGAGAACTTGGTCACCAGGTTGCAATGGGGTTGCTAGAGCATGCTGGTTGAAGGTTCTCTCCTGTCTTCCCCTAGCTTGTTGGAGACTTTTCTCTACACACTCTTGTACTTGGCGATACTGTTGCCGACGTAGGGTATCCCAATTGGATTCTTGAATTTCTGCATCTGGCTTCAGAATTCCCATATCTAAATCAATTGGCAGTTTACCGGGCCTTGCACGCATAAGGTAAGCGGGGGTGCAGTTTGTAGAACTCACCGGGACATGATTGTACAAGTCCACCAAGTCTGGCAATTTCTCTGGCCATTGATTTCTTTCTGACTCTGGTAAGGTCTTCAACAGGTCAATCACAATATGGTTCATCTTCTCACATAAGCCATTTGTTTGGGGATGGTATGCTGTTGTGCGGATCTTTTTACAGCCATACATGTTGCAGAATTCTTGGAAGATCTGTGATTCGAAAGCTGGACCTTGATCTGCAAGGACTTGTTCTGGGTAACCATGGGGTCTGCAAAAGTACGTCTGGAATGCTTTAGCTGCTGTTCTAGCTGTAAGGTCTTTCACGGGTACCACCACTAAGAAGCGTGAGTAATGGTCCACGATGGTTAAGGCATAGACATAGCCGGACCGGCTTGGTGACAACTTGACGTGGTCTAATGCGACTAGCTCGAGTGGTTGCTTGGTTACTATGGACTGGAGTGGAGCTCTCTGGTTCTGTTGATCCTTTCTTCTGAGGTTGCATGGTCCGCATTTTCTACACCAATCTTCAATTGATTTTCTCATGCCAACCCAGTAGAATCTTTCTCTTAAGAGCACTTCCAACTTTTTCCAACCAAAATGACCAGCACCGTCGTGGTAAGCTTCCAGAACCATCTTGACGTCTCTCTTAGGCACGATGATCTGCCAGACCAACTCATGTGTTTTTGGATTGGTGTGCCTTCTACAGAGCTTCCCTTGGTACAGGAACAATTTACCTCTCTCTTTCCAGAGATGTTGTGTCTCAGCTGGGGCATTCTGATTAGGGTATGCACCTTGTTGTGTAAGCAGTTCTTTCACTAGCTTCACAGCTGGATCGCTGTCTTGTGTGTCAGCCCATCCATGGTGTGCTAATGGGTTGAGAGTTGCCTGCTGTTGTTTTTGGTAGACACTCGGTTGATACTGTCCCACCTTAGGACGGTGAAAGGCCGGCAGCTCAATTTCTTCCAGTCCCTCCGGTTCCTCTTCCACGTTCCCCGAGTGTGGCATCCGGGATAAGGCATCTGCATTCCCATTCTTGTGGCCTGCCCTGTACTTGATGACAAAGTTGTAGTTTGACAGTCGGGCTATCCATCGCTGTTCCTGCGCACCTAATTTTGCAGAGTCCAGGTGGGTCAACGGATTGTTGTCAGTAAAGATGGTAAATTCTGCAGCTGCCAGGTAGTGTTTGAAACGCTCTGTTACAGCCCAAACTACTGCCAGTAGTTCTAACTTGAAGGAGCTGTAATTCTCTGGGTTTCTTTCTGTAGGCCGGAGCTTTCTGCTTGCAAAGGCAATAACTTTCTCCTTGCCTTCCTGCTTTTGAGACAATACTGCTCCCAGTCCTACGTTGCTGGCATCCGTGTACAAAATGAAGGGTTGATGGTAATCTGGATATGCCAGGATCTCTTCTCCTGTCAGTGCCCACTTCAACTTCTTAAAGGACTCTTCTCTCTCATCACCCCACTGGAAAGGAGGATTTCGGGCTGCAGACTTCTTTGACTGTCCTACCAGGATGTCTTGAAGGGGAGCTGCTAGCTTCGTGAACCCTTTTATAAATCTTCTATAGTAGCCCACCAGTCCCAGGAATTGCCTCACCTCTTTCACGCTGGTGGGTCTCGGCCAATCTCTGATCACAGTAACTTTTTCAGGATCTGGTGCTACCCCTTCTGAGCTCACGACATGTCCCAGGTACTGTACCCTTGGCTTTAGAAGGTGACACTTGGATGGCTTGATTTTCATGCCGTATCCGGATAAGGCTTCAAACACTTCTGCCAGGTCTTGTAGATGCTGTTCATAGGTCTTGGAGTAGACTATGATGTCATCCAGGTACAGGAGGACAGTTTCAAAGTTCTTATGTCCTAGGCAGCACTCCATCAGTCGCTGGAAGGTACCAGGTGCGTTGCAGAGTCCAAACGGCATACAATTGAACTCACAGAGTCCCATCGGCGTGGTGAATGCTGTCTTCTCCTTATCAGCCTCTGCCACAGGAACTTGCCAATACCCACTAGTAAGATCTAGGGTGGAAAAGTAAGTAGCGGATTTTAATGCAGCCAATGACTCTTCTATCCTAGGTAATGGGTATGCATCCTTGTGTGTAATGCGGTTGATCCGTCTGTAGTCTACACACATCCTCATGGTCCCATCTTTTTTCTTAACTAGCACTAGTGGGGCTGCCCAGGGGCTACAACTGTCTCTTATTACCCCTGCTCCTTTCATTTCTTTGAGCATGTCTTTGGCGCATTGGTAGTGAGCCGGTGGTACTGGTCTATACCTCTCCTTTATGGGTGGATGGTTACCTGTGGGTATAGTGTGCTCTACCCCTTTGATCTGCCCAAAGTCTAATGGGTGTTTGCTGAATATTTGTTCATATTCTTTCACTACCCTGTATACTCCATGCTTTTGATGGGAGGGTGTAGAATCGGTGCCTACATGTAGCTTTTGGCACCAATCCTCCAGCTTTCCCTCTGAGCCATTGTCTTCCGCCTGACTTGACGGCTTCAAGGGCTCAACGGTGGTGATGGCGTTGTTATCCACCGTATATAGCTTAGCCATGGTAGCATACTTAGGTAGGGTGACCTCATCTTCCCCACAATTTAGAAGGCGTATTGGCACTCTTCCCCGATGTACCTCAACTATTCCTCTGGCCGTCAGTACAGTGGGCCTACTGTCTGAGTACACGGGTTCTACCAGGGCCTGATAGTCTCGCCCTCTGATGCCTATTGCGGCTCTACACCAGACCAGCATTTCAGTTTTGGGAGGAATTACAATAGGTATTGGGTCACTTACCCTTGCACTGCCAATTTCACCTCCTGACATTTCTACCTGCTGCTTCAGCATCAAGGCTTTAATTTCCTTCTGCAGGACTCTCTGTTGCCCAGGTTTGGCAGTCTCGGCGATCTGCTGCAAGACAGTAATTACCTCTGCAAAACAATTTTCAATTACATTCATTCCTAGCAGCAAAGTTGGTTCACGTTCTCGCCGGTCAACATCAACAATGATAATACCCTGATTCTGCAATTCTACTCTCCCAATCTTAATGGTCATTTCTCTGAAACCAACCTGTGGTACTAATTCACCATTGCTAGCCCATATATTCAATGCAACATTAGATGGACCACTGCTAACGTCTGAATCAGCCCAGTACCTCTTATAAAGGACATGCGGAATTGATGATATTTGGGAACCAGTGTCCAGCAAGGCGTTGAGGGGAATGCCATCCAGCACGATGGGGATGACTGGACCCACATACTTGTCGTGCCAGGGTGAAGGGCCTTGAGAGTTCATTCCTGAGGAGCGGCCCGCCTCCCCAGGGGATCCCCATTTAAAGCACATTCACGGGCAAAGTGACCTGGCTCATTGCAACGGCGGCAAATGGGCTGTCCATCCGGCTGGTAGCGGTCGCTGGGTCGCCCTCTCGTTGCTTGGTATCTCCTAGGCCTCATCCATGGGACATCCTCCTTGCTGGTCGCCAGCTCAATCTTGGGTGCAGACTTGGATCCACGCAGCTCCTGGACGATTCTAGCCATGGAAGCAACAGTGTCTGTAAGGGCTTCAAGCTTTTGATGTAGAGCCTCATTAGTGATCGGCTCCAGGTGGTTAGCAGCAGCGGCTGACATGGCCGATGTCACTGGCACTACTGGCTGCTGGGGTGCCACTGTAAGGTGTTGAACAGAGTCTATATCCTGCGGCTCCTCCACCTGCTGGAGGCGGATGGCTCTATCCTTTAGCTGGGCAAATGTTAGTCCTGGATCCTGGATCACCATCATGCTCAGTTGTCCCCGGTGGGAAGGGGATGAGAGTCCATCCAGGAATTGGTCTATCAGCAGCTTATCTGCTCCAGGGGCTAAGGCAGGTTCTGCTAATTTAAGTGCTCTGAGCGCCTCCTGCAAGTTTAAGGCAAAGTCTCTTGCGCTCTCTCTAGGTTTTTGCTTGCATCCAAAGAACCTCATTTTAGCCCGGCTGCCAGCAGTGGATTCAAAAGCTGCTTTTAGTCCAGCTATTATATGCTCTACAGTGTCCTTTGCATCGTCCGGCCAGGATGTAGCCTCCCGCTGGGCATTGCCAGTTAACTGTCCCATAAGCATACCAACACGCTGAGCTTCTGTCAGGGGGTACATGCTGTAGTAAATTTTTAGCTTTCCGATAAAGTCATTAAGTGTGTTGGGCTCACCTGAGTACTGCGGCAGCCACACTGCACCCGGGGTGTACGGCATCAGGAACGGCATGATAGGTGCCGCTGCACCGCCGGGTACAACAGCATCTCCCTGCTGCGACATCTTTGCGCCCCCTTAGTTAATTTCACCAGTCTTCTTGACAGCAAGCCTGGGACACTTTTCTGCGTTTTCGTTCGGGTCGCAGCACCGAGCGCACCTCCTCTGCAAGCGGTGGGCGGAGTCTTAGTTTAGGCGCGCTGTTCTCCCGCGCGTAGCAGCTAATGGCGCGATTAAAGATGGCGCCTGGAAAATGTTACCAATGATGTTTTTGGATTTTTCCAGGTATCTTTGCTAAGTTTAAAGTCCGTTCTTTGTTGCAACAATTCACAGTGCAAGTCTTTTATGCGATGCAATAAGTCTTTACAGGCACACGTCACCCGGGTTGCAGCCGGGTCCAGTCCGCATCCTGTTCGTGACGCCAAAGTTGTGTCGCCAGGGGTTAAGGAGATACCCAGAACCGGGCCAAGGGGTCGCTTCTGGAAAGGGGATCACGGTGTCGTGACCCGGTCTGTGCTCCCTGGTTCCACAATAAAAGGGGGGGGTTATGTTCGTGACGCCACCCGTGGAATGTGATCAGAGATGACCACCGCTGCTGCAGAACCTCCGGGGTGATGGAAGGCAGCTTGAGATGGGACGGCTCCCCACGGGTAGAGCCTTTTCCCCGGGGCAGTATGTTAGTCTATGGGGGGGAGTGCAGGACACGAGCACAATAAACAGGCAGACTCACGGTTTTGCAGTTTCTTTGTCTTTTACTGGTGATGGTATTCAGCAGAGTACTGTCCACGGAGTCTGTGAGGGGTTCAGGGCTTCTCCCACCCAGCCGGGCCGTTTTGGCTTCCTTGCCTGCACTGTGTGTCTGTGGCCCTGCCGCTGTGTGAACTATGCAGCCGGCTGTGCTCTGCTCTGCTCCTATGTACCGACCTGACAGGCAACTCGAGTCCTTACTAGTATGTTCCTGAACTCTGCGTTTGTTGCTTGTGTCTGTGGTACAGATAGAGAATGTGGAATCCTCACTTCTCTGGTGTTCACTGTGCAGTATGTAACCTGCAGTCTCGGATCCAGCATCCGTTCTGTGTGCTCCACTGGGGATGAGCTCTGCAATGCTCTGCCTCCCAGGAATGTTCCTCTGTGTACGCTTTCTCCTTTCCTCAGACCCTCAGCTAGGCCTGGAATTGGTCAGTGGATCCTGAGGTGAGCTAAAGCCAGCTTCCAACCTGCAGAGATCCTGTCTCCTCAGTGCTCTGCACTGAACTTCCAAACTGAAACTACTTCTGACCATTTCCTCCCCCCCAGCAGAATGTACAGGGAAGCAGCTTGGTCTCCCCCTTCTGGCCAGGAGGTCTTGGTGTTGTGTGTGGGGAGTTAACCCTTTGTGTTGTTACTGTGGCAACCCTGGGGTGCCACACATGAAATACAGAATATAGAGTAGGACCCCCCTATTGAGATTTGCCGTGACGTTGGCAGGGGTGGCTCAAAGAATTGATCAATTATTTGCTAAAAATCTCATTTATATTACAGTACAGTTGGAATAAATCTGTGAATTTGCACTTTTTATATGATGCATGCCATTTTCAGATCGTGCTGGCTCCCGTCTCTCTCTAAAGTAAAAGGGGATATTTACAGGAGAGTTATAGTTTGTGATGCCATCCGTGGTGTGCGGTAACTGGGAGTACCGCCGCTACCGTTGGGAGTATCCGGGGTGATGGAATGTGGCAGCAAGGTGTCGTTACCCTCCACTGGTAGGGGTATGCCCCGGGACTCTGGATGATGATACTGGGTGCCGTGGGAGATCACTCATGTACTCACTCAGTCAGTAAACAGACGCTGACAACCGGGTAAACCAAGTCTCTGGGTGCCGCTGTCGCTCAAGGGGAGCTCGTCCGGGTCCCGTCCCCTGCAGTGCTGATTGATGGTCCGTGACCTGCCTCCTGGCACAAAGTTTAAATTCACCGTAGTGGCCCGGTAGTCTGGAACCTGCTGGGCCCCACTCCCCAATATGGCTAAGTGTGGGAGCTTGCTCTCAGGGGTCACGCTTAGGATTTTAGTGCGCTGCGTATATGGAAGGCCCTATCCCCCTCGTTGCGCTAGTGCCCCGATTCTGGAGCTATTGGGAACAGTCCATGAAGGCTCCATTCTCCGCATGTTAATTGCCGGGTTGCTTGAAGCTTCTCCCCGACCTAGGGTCCGTGTACCCCGCCCTTTCTTCGGTCCCGGACCGGTGATAAGACCAGGCTGCAAACCGTTCTCTTTAACAGGTCCAGGCACCTTGCCTCAATCCACTGCAACTGGGGGTCCGACTCCTCTAGGTCCAGACCACCGTCTGCAACCTAGACAGCTACTCTTGGGAGCCACCGCTCCCTGCCTCCTCCACTTCACTTCTCCAGCATGCTCTACTCTCTTCTCTACACTGACACTCCTCACCTCCCCTTCCTGACCCCTAGGTGGGCGACCCTATTCAGCTCAAGCCGCCCACTGTTGTGTCTGGTGGGTGTGGTGCAGGGTGTTCATAGGATTTGATTTGCTGTTGGAAGCAGCACTGTAAGATGGGGACCCAGAACCATGAGGGATTTGAATACTGCACTGAAGAGAAAGAGCATGCAGTATCCTGTGACGACCTGATAGTAGAGGGGCATCAACACCTCTGTCTCGCAGCCAGCCATGCTCTATGGGGATGTAGCAGAGCCGAGTGGGACCGCACTGTCAAAAATGCATTCAAAATGAATTCAAAACGCATTCAAAACACATTTTTTTGGATGTATTTTTTTTGTCAAACAGTGTTTACAGTTGTCAAAATGCTGCAGTTTATTTTTTCAAGCCAGAACGCAGCGTGCGCACATAGCCTTAAGGTTCCCGAAAAGAAAACTTTTTATCACAACATACTGTATTCGTTTGAAATGTGCAGACAGGATTTTGACTTTGCAGTAAATGTCTGATATAATCATATAATATAATACAATACAAATGTAAGATACCTGTTAGAATTAAATGAAATATATAATGCTTACAAGTCTCACACAGCAGTTTTGGGGGCCAGCATTACTTTGTCAAATTGTTAGATTTATTTTTTAAAATATTATCCAGATTTATTTAGAAAAAGTCTATTCACAAGAATTAGGCTACTTTCACACATCAGTTTTTTGCCATCAGGTTCAATCCGGAAAAAAACGGGTAAAACGGATCCGGTACCGCATCCGTTTTTTCCCCATAGACTTGCATTGGTACCGGATTGTACCGGATGGCTTTGCGTTGCATCCGTTTTTTTCCGGATGCGGCAAAATTAGTTAAAGCGGCGGCCGGAGGCAACGTAGCTTGCAACGTTTTTTTGTCCGGCAAAAAAAACGCATCGCGCCGGATCCGGCGCGATACGGCGTGTTTTACAATAGAAGCCTATGGACGCCGGATCCGGCGTAATGCGGTAAAAAACGGATGCGGCCGCCGGATCCGTTTTTCTAAACTGAGCATGCTCCAATGTAATTAACAAAACGGATCCAGCCAAAAAACGGACGAAAAGGATGCAAAAACGGATGCAAACCGTATCCACCGGATCCGTTTTTTAACGGATCCGGCATAACGGATCCGTTAAAAAACGGATCCGGTGGATACGGTTTTCACTTTTTTTTCAGGATCCGTTGGATCAGGAAAAAAAAGGACTGTGCCTGAATACAGAAAACTGATGTGTGAAAGTAGCCTTACAGCTCTCATTCACCTTCCTTGCTCTTTAGCACTGTTTGGCTAGTGGAAGGGGTCCTAAGTCATATATGACTGATTTGTATTGTTCACTACTTACTACAAATCCTTTTTCCAATTTGTCTGATGTCTGTGTTTTCTAAGGTCTCTAAATGTAGCAATTTAAGAAAGGGTAGACAGATTATCAGTAACTAAAGGCCCTGTCACACACAGAGATAAATCTGCGGCAGATCTGTGGTTGCAGTGAAATTGTGGACAATCAGTGCCAGGTTTGTGGCTCTGTACAAATGGAACAATATGTCCATGATTTCACTGCAACCACAGATCTGCCAAAGATTTATCTCTGTGTGTGACGGGGCCTTAAACTGAGCCAATATCAAAAAGACCAGCAAAGTGGTGACTTGAGACAAAGACTTTACAATGTTTGAAATGGCTAAGATCCTTTTATTTGTAGACTGAGCCATTAAATGGGGGATATTATTGGCCCTGCAAGACCCACTTTCTGATATTTAGATTGGAAAACAGTCACTTTCAACTTTACTGTCTGGTCTGGATAAATGGAAATTGCTGCAATTTGCAGTTATTCATTACATATCTTTGAAACATGCTCCTGAATTTTTTTGTCCATTCATTTTACCACAAGCCCTTCTTGTCCTGGTGGCTACCATGTTGCAGAAGACATCGACCATTACCCCCTATTTAATTTTGAAAGGACTTAAAGCCGCTTTACATGCAACGACATCGCTAACGAGATGTCGTTGGGGTCACGGAATTCGTGACGCACATCCGGCCTTGTTAGCGACGTCGTTGCATGTGAAATGTACGAACGACCGCTAACGATCAAAAATACTCACCTTATCGTTGATTGTTGACATGTCGTTCTAATCCCAAATATCGTTGATGGTGCTGGATGCAGGTTGTTCGTCGTTCCTGAGGCAGCACACATCGCTACATGTGACACCCCAGGAACAAGGAACAACACTGTACCTGCGTCCTCCAGCAACGAGGTGGGCGTCACTTTCTTTCACCTGCTCTCCGCCCCTCCGCTTCTATTGGATGGCTGCCGTGTGACGTCGCTGTGACGCCGCCCGAACCGCCCCCTTAGAAAGGAGGCGGTTCGCCGGCTACAGCGACATCGCTAGGCAGGTAAGTCCGTGTGACGGGGATTAATGATATTGGGCAGCGATTTGCCCATGACGCACAAACAACGGGGGCGGGTGCTTTCACCAGCGACATCGCTGGGTGTAAAGCAGACTTTAGAATCTGGCAAGGGTCTGTAAGGCAGCAGTAGTACGGAAATTGACAGTATGAAGTAACAGTGTTCTAAGCAATGTATTTCCCGAACGTTGGCATGCCCTAGTAAACACTTGTTTATTTTACATGCAATAATGTAATTCCGTATATAAATAACACTATTAAAAGTATAAAAATATATATATATATATATATATAAAAAAATGCACACCATCTATTGAAAACAACAAATAAACCCTAAAAAACTAGCACAATACAAGCTTAAAGGGGTTGTCCAGGATTGGAGGTCATGTCAGCACTCTGCGCTCTGTCCCGAGTCTCTGGTGCCAGCACCAGGAGCAGACAGTCATGTGACTTCAAGTATGCGATTTGCATATTTTTATAGCCTGCCTGGATCCACAGACTCAGATGGGCTGTAATGGGGAGGCTAGAGGGAAGCCACTCACCAAGCAGGACCCCCCAGAACCCTGAAACCCTTTAACCCCTATACTGGGATTTGGAATTACACAGGGCCCTGGTGATCACTACCTGTGGAAGGCTGCAGTCCGATGAGAGTAGTCGTCAGACAGGGTCAAACCAGGAATAGCAGAACAGGGACAGAATCGGCAGGCAATGACGAAGTCAGCAAACGTACCAGAGGTCAAATCCGAATCGGGCAGCTAGGTACAAAAACAGCAGGCAGGAGGGTAATCAGAAAACACGCAGAAGTCAGCACACAGGAATCACCAAACAGAATAGGATGTAACAGGAGCCAGGAAAATCAGAACTATCACTGGCAGTGGTCATGTGACAGGAGGGGGAATAAGAAGGGTGTGGTGTCTTCCCATTGGCTTTAGCTGAACGCTGGAAAGTTCAGCTGGGAGACACATGCCACCCACAGTCAGCCAGCGGTACTGCAGATCTCAAGATAACCCAGCCCAGTGGATGATCGGAGCCTGCGCCCACCGGTGCCGCTGGCATCGACTCCTCTCCCATCACCAGCACCATCCACGGCAGGAACACGACGTCACCTGGCGATTGGAGCAGAAGTCACTGGAGCAAACTCCGGTGGTGACGTAACAGTAACATAGTACAAAAAAGGAGACAATTTCACTCTGTAATGCTATGATATGTGAAACAATGAAAATGGGAATGTAGATATCCAATACTGCTATGAAACACATGGAAAAATTGAGATACTTAGCACACAAATGGTCAATTTTATGTGAGCCCAACAGTATACTGGGCATGTGACCACATGTATGCAAATCCCATACATGCAGTCACACTCACATTCACTCTTGGTGCTAACATCATAGCATCCTGACAGCGAACACAGTACATGCTGTGAGGATTCACAAGTCCGCAGTCACATATAGTGACTGCAGACTTTAACCCCAAGCCTGTATAGCCCCTTGAAAGTATTTGTAGCAATAAAACTCTACAATATAACGTCATTTCTTAAAAAAAACTTCCGCCATTAGAGGTGTGATGGCTGTCAGACCCAACTGATCATATATTGATGACCCATCCTAAGAGGCAAACCTTTAATTATAAAATTAGCATCATAATTTTTATTTGCCTAAATGTTTAGCTATATGTCAACACTTTAAAAGGAACCTGTCAGGTCCGATATGCATCCAGAACCACGAGCAGTTCTGGGTGTATTTTGCTAATCCCTGCCCAACCGTCCCTGTATACACTAACATAGATAAAGAGATCTTTAGAAAAAGTATTTCTAAAGATATTTTACCGTATGTTAATGAGCGAGGGTACTAGTCCCCTGGGCGTTAGTTCCCTGGCCAGTGACCCCCATTAGCAATTTAGTATGCCCCTGGGTATGTGCTAACATGCTAATGAATACGCAGCGTGACAGAATGATCTCACTTACCTCTCCACCGCCATTGCGTCCGACGGGGGATTTCAGCTGCTTTGCGCATGAACCCCGAAGTTTGGGTCATGTGCACTATGAAGCCGGGTGTACGCGTCCTGGCTTCAAACTGAAGTAGTCCACATGACCGAAACTCCGTGGTCATGCGCAAAGAAGTTGAAATTCCCTGTGAGACGTGATGGCAGTAGAGAGGTGAGATCATTTTGTGACATTGCGTATTCATTAGCATGTTAGAACACCCACAAGGCCATATTAACATGCCAATGGGGGCGACTGGCCAGGGAACGAACGCACAGGAGACTAGTGCATTCGCTCATTATTATACGGTAAAAGATATTTAGAAATACTTTTCTAAAGACCTCTTTATCTATGCTAGTGTATACAGGGACAGTTAGGCAGGGAATAGCGATATGCACCCAGAACTGCTCGTGGTTCTAGGTGCATATTGCACCTGACAGGTTCCCTTTAAAGAGTTTGTCTTATGACAATTTATATCACCTAGATACAAGATATGTATTAAATGTATGATTGTTTGGGTTTGACTGCAGGGATCCCCTTTGATTATGCAATCTGGGATCCTTATGACTAAAGTGTTAGCGAGCGTGTATGACCAGAGCTCCATTACCTGTCCATTAAGGCCCTGTGCGCACACTGCTTTTTTTTGCCGCAGATTTGCCACGGTTTGTGCTGCAGAAATGCTGCAGAAAATGTTCATAACTTTTCTGCAGTCCTTCCCCAGCAAAATCTATGGTGAAAAAAAAATGCTGTACGCACACTGTGTTTTTTTACCTACAGGTTTTTGCTGCAGAATTTCTGCAGCAAAAAGAATGAGCATGTCACTTAATTTCCGCAGGTACCTGCGGTTTTTGCCGTAGATAATGGTAATAAACTGCAGGGACCAACCCCCAGCAAAACCGTGGCAAAAAGGCGGGTGTGGTTTTACTGCGGTTTTTGCAGCGGGTGCGGTATTCTGCTAGAGTGTGCGGATTTTTCTTAAGAAAAAGTAATTTCCCAGTGCGCACAGGGCCTAAACGAGATAAAGATACTTATTGGAGCACTGGTCACACTTGCTCGGTAATTCGTCAAATACATGGAGGACTTTGTGACTTGCATTTCTGTTATTGATGGGGTGCCAGAAGTAAAACCCCAAAGATCATACGTTTTTGTATCCTAAAAATAGGTAATATATGTTATTTATTGTTCAACCCATTTGAAGGGGTTGTCTCATTTAGGAAAATGTATGTGTGACGCCCTGGACTAGCCAGGTAGTCATAGGTAGACCCACTGCACAAACACCAGCCCCTAATAAGGTGACAGCAGCCAACCTACAAAACTCTTGTCACCTCCCTCAGGGTTTGATGTTTACACCAGGGGACGGAGCCAGGCGGTTGACCACGCCCACCGAGGAGTACACAGGCACTGAGGCAGTAAAAACAGTTCAGTTAGTTCCCCGTGGGGAGCACAGTGTGAGCACAGTGGTAATTCTGTCTATGCAGTGGAGTGGAGTGGAGTTTAAGTGCAGACCTGTGTCTAGGTCTGCCACAGTCTAACACCAGGTGTCTGAGTTGGAGCCCAGTCACCTCTGGCAAGGAGGCAGACGGTGGTTGCCACCTGCAGGAGCCGGGAAGATGGCTGGTGGAACCGTAAGGGACCGGGACAGGGCAGTGGCCCGCCGGAACCGAACCGGGGAGCCAACTGGAAACCAAAGCACCAGGAGGGGTACTCAGACCCAGAACAAGGTCCAGAAGCCACTGGACCACGTCGAATTTACTGATTGAGGTCTGGATTTCCCATCCCAAGACCCGAAAGATAGCAACAGCCCACCGAGGGGGATAGAAAGCCACCGCCCAGGCAGAGAGATCCCACGGGCCAGCGCCTGCGGGCAAACGGGTTCCCCGACACACATCAAGCCGGGGAGCGGACTACCGTTGCTGAAGCATAGGCAGTCAAATTCTACTAAGGAGGTTTCAGGAGAAATGCGGGAACCACCAACCTGAGAAAGGGGTACAGCGCAGCCAGCTGTGGGCACTGACCACCATCCTTTTTGGTTTCCCAGAGACTCTGGTGTATCTGTCATAGTGAGTACAACAGTGCCCTCGGGCCACGCACCGCACCACACCATCTTGCCCGCACCTCACAACCACCGGGCCCTGGGACCATCACCCCCTGCCCACGGAGGGGTCAACACCAGGCTGCATAACACCATCCCCTGGAGCCTAGTTAACAGCAGCGGTGGTGTCCACATTCACCACAACCCGTGGGTGGCGTCACGAACTTTAATCCCTAAAAAAAACACGGCCCCGGCCGTGAACCTCCCCACCGAAGTCCCTACACGTAGCGCCAAACCCCTTTCAGAGCGACGTGACCCCCGGGTCTGGAGGCGCTCGAGCCACCCACCAAACGAGCCCAGATCCGAGCGGCTCGGCGCAGCCGAGCGCGGGGCGGTACATATGTCCCATGGGATATTCCATAAACATCTGACTAGAGGCCGCTTTACACGCAGCGACATCGCTAGCGATGTCGCTAGCGATAGCACCAGCCTCCGTCGTTCGTCGGGCAAATCACTGCCCGTGGCGAACAATATCGCAGGTACGCGTCACACGTACTTACCTTCCTAATGATGTCACTGTGGCTGGCGAACAACCTCTTTTTTAACGGTGCGGTTCGTGCAGCGTCACAGCAACGTCACACAGCAGACCACCAATAGAAGCGGAGGGACGGAGAGCAGCCGCATGAAAGTAACTTCCACCTCGTTGCCGGAGGACGCAGGAACGCTGTTGTTCGTCGTTCCCAGGATGTCAAACGTAGCGATGTGTGCTGCCTCAGGAATGATGAACAACCTGCTTCCCAAACGAGCAACAATATTTTGAAAATGAATGACATGTCAACAATCAACGATTTGGTGAGTATTTGGGATCATTAGCGGTCGCTCGTAAGTGTCACACGCAACAATGTCGCTAACAAGGCCGAATGTGCGTCACGAATTCTGTGACCCCAGCGATATCTCGTTAGCGATGTCATTGCGTGTAAAGCGGCCTTTATGTGGGTCCCACTGCTCAATCAGCAATTGTTTTTTAATTTCCTATATCATGTGATAGGGATTCTCGAGATAATTGCAGGCCCTAGAAGTGGGATTATCCTTCTGATATGGCATAAGTGTCCCAAATAGGAAAAACCTTTTAACTCCTTCATAACTTATGAGTTGTGTCTCTGCCTATGATGCAGGCTCACACACCAAGCCCACATTATTTCCAATACTTGACAGCTAATTTAATCAGCCATCATGTGCCTCTAAAGCTGGTGTCACACACAGCGACAACGACAACGACGTCGCTGCTACGTCACCATTTTCTGTGACGTTGCAGCGACGTGCCGTCGCTGTCGCTGTGTGTGACATCCAGCAACGACCCGGCCCCTGCTGTGAGGTCGCCGGTCATTGCTGAATGTCCAGCTTCATTTTTTGGTCGTCACTCTCCCGCTGTGACACACACATCGCTGTGTGTGACAGCGAGAGAGCGACGAAATGAAGCGAGCAGGAGCCGGCGTCTGGCAGCTGCGGTAAGCTGTAACCAGCGTAAACATCGGGTAACCAAGGGAAGACCTTTCCCTGATTACCCGATATTTACCTTCGTTACCAGCCTCCGCCCTTGCTAAGCATTGTGCGCGGCTCCTGCTCTCTGTACTGTGACATGTAGCTGCAGTACACATCGGGTTAATTAACCCGATGTGTACTGTACCTAGGAGAGCAAGGAGCCAGCGCTAAGCAGTGTGCGCGGCTCCCTGCTCTCTGCACATGTAGCGACGTTATGATCGCTGCTGCGTCGCTGTGTTTGACAGCTAAGCAGCGATCATAACAGCGACTTACAAGGTCGCTGTTACGTCACAGAAAATGGTGATGTAACAGCGACGTCGCTGTCGCTATGTGTGAACCCAGCTTTACAGCTGCAGGTGGATCAGAGATCTGTTTGCGGCTGTTAATTAGTTAAATCCCATTGTCAATCTCTGACAACAAGATTTAACATGCAATGGCAGGGGGGAGTGTCATTCCACACTCCCATCAGCGCTCCCATGATCTGATCACAGGACACCTGGGGGTCAGCTGATAATCCCTGTGTCTGTCGTTACGATCCTCCTATGAATGCTGGCTGTAGTCGGTGTTCATAAAAGACCATGATTTCTGCTTTCTGCTATACAGACCAGTGCTGATGCAGGGCTCTATATAGCACAAGCAATTTGACATTTGCCGCCAAAAGAGTTGGCACCTTTGAAATAGTTCCAGAAAATTGAGTATGTCTCTCAGAAAATTATTTAAATTACATGTTATATTATAAACATCTTTGTTCTATTTGTGTGTATTGGCACAACACAACAAAAACAGAGAAAAAAGGACAGATGGACATAATTTCACACAAAATCCCCAAAATGGGCCTGAGAAATTTTTGACACCTTTCCAAAATTTTGGGTAACAAACTTTGATTCAAATATATAATGTTCATTCAAAGTCAACTGTGGCAAGTAACAGGTGTGAGCAATATGAAAATCACATCTGAAACCAGATAAACAGGGTGAAGTTGAATCAATCTTTGTAACGTGTATCTGTGTGGCACACTAAAGGGTGCTTTACACGCTGCAATATCGCTAACGATTTATCGTCGGGGTCATGGTGTTTGTGACGCATATCCGGCGCCGTTAGCGACATCGCAGCGTGTGACACGTACGAGCGACCTTAAACGATCGCAAAAGTGGTCAAAATCGTTTGAAACAGAGAGGTTGTTCTGAAACAAAAAATCGTCCACTTAGTAGCAATGTTGTTCGTCGTTCCTGCGGCAGCACACATCGCTATGTGTGACACCGCAGGAGTCACACATACGTCCCGCTCATCTCCGCCCCTCCGCTTCTATTGGCCGGCCGCTTAGTGACGCCGCAGTGACGTCGCTATGATGCTGAACGCACCTCCCCCTTGAGGGAGGGATTGTTCGGCGGTCACAGCGACGTCGCTGACCAGGTATGTGCATGTGACGCTGCCGTAGCGATAATGTTTGCTACGGCAGCGATCACACAATATCGCACACACGACGGGGGCGGGTGCTATCAAACGCAACATGGCTAGCAATTGCTAGCGATATCGCAGCGTGTAAAGCACCCCTAAGCGTGGAAAACAGAAAAAGGAGTAAAGAACTGTGTGGACTAGAGAACCAAAGTTGGTAAAAAAATATGAATCCAAGTGTAAGAAGAAAGCAGCAACTCACTCTGGTGAAAGGCAATCTTTATTCTGCAAATGCAGATATGAATAAAATCGGGAGACAGGGGGGCGCGGGGGCGGCAGACGGACGACACTTGGATCATCCTGAACTTGTCCACGCTGCTAGCAGAGCACCACCTGGAGCGGCTATACAGAGTCCTGGAACAGCTGAACGCTTGATTCCGTGAGTACGGCACCACTACACAGCCTCGTGCTGCAGTGCCCAACTAAATGTTTTTTTGTAAAAAATATTAACAATCTCAAGGTTACAAGTCCATCTCCATAGATCTTGATGTTCCTTCCTGCATGGTACGCAACATAATCAAGACGCTTACAACCTATAGCACTGTAGCTAATCTGCCTGGACATGGATGGCAGAGAAAAATTGAGGAAAGGTTGCAACCCACGATAATCCAGATGATGGATAAGCAGAACCAATTAAGGTTCAAAGAAATTAAAGCTGTACTGCTTTGTCAGGGTGCATCAGTGTCAGCACAAATTATTGGTCAACATTGGAAGGAAACGAAACGCTATAGCAGGATATCTGAGAGGACCCCACTGCTGACACAAGGACTGCAGTTTGTTAAAGTGTACATGAGTAAGCCAAAAACCTTCTAGGAAAACATCTTGTGGACAGATGAGACCAAGATAGAGCTTTTTGGTAAATCATCTAATTATGTTTACCAAAAACAGAATGAGGCCTACAAAGAGAAGAACACAGTACTTTCACAGTAATGGGTGAAATAAATATTGAACACGTCATCAATTTTCTATGTAAATATATTTCTAAAAGTGCTATTGAAATGAACTTTTCACCAGATACCAGTGATGTGTAATAATGAGAAATGACAGAGGGGAAAAAAGATTGAACAGATGAAGAAAAAGAGGTGCAAAAAGCCATTGAAAGTCATGACACCAGCTGACATCTGAAATCTATCTGTAATTAGAATCCAGTCCTGCTACTTAGTGAAAAATATTACCAGTTGATTCAACTGATGTCCAATAAAAAGGTGTCTCATTACTAAGCTGCCACACAAGAAACATTTTATGATGGGTAAAACCAGTGAGCTATCTCAAGACCTTCACGACTGTATTGTTGCAAAACATACTGACAGCATTAGTTATGCAAGAATTTCTAAACTTCTGAAGGATCCAGTGAATACTATAGGGGACATAATCAGAAGTGAACAGAACATCATTTCACCATAAACCAGCCACGATCAAGTGCTCCCCACAAGATTTCAGACCGTGAGGTGAAAAGAAGTATCAGAAAAGTTGAACACCTATGGGGAGCTACAGAAAGACCTGGAAATCAGTAGATACAGTACAGTTTTTCCAAACAAAACAATAAGTAATGCACCCAACCTCCATGGCTTGTATGCACGCTCACCACACAAGACTCCATTGTTGAACAAAAAGGATGTTTGTTACCACTGAGCCTTTACATTCACACAGGGATGAACAAACTGGGAGAGATGTTAACAACAGGTCCCCACATAGACTAGGAGTACCCTAAACCTTACCCTATCTTGTCCTTGCTTGACATATGGTCAGGGCCGGCATTAGCACTCAGCACACCCGGGCAAATGCTGGGACCCTGGACGGCTGGGGGGGGCCCACTTGCCTTCGTCAGTTCTGCTGCCCCCGGGCCGAGTTCCGAGGACCGCAGTCCTAGGCGAGTTAGCAGGAAACTGCGTCTGCCATCCCTTTAAGGCACACAGACCACAGCGTTCACTATGTCTTCCTGGTTTGACGTTCTGTGGGCGGAGCTACCACGCAGCATGCTGCTCTTGTCCCACAGATGAAGAGTCAGAGCACAACGCCAGCCAGCAACCCCCAGCACAGCGCTGCCCTCCGGCGCTGTGTGGGTCCCCTCTCCACCATGACCTACACCCCTCCCCCCTACCTAATCTGTATATGCCATCCCTACCTTCTGATTTATGGGCCACAGTGGGTTGCATGGGCTTCTCCCCCCCCACGGAGCCGTATGTGCTTGCCCCCAGAGTTGTGTGTTTGGGCCCCCCAGAGCCATGTTTGTGAGCCCCCAAGAGCCAAATGTGCACATTTCTCAGCTGCCCCATCATAAGCTACAACCCCTGCATTAAAAGGAGATAACTACAACACAATGTGTCTGTCTGTATGCAGCAGAGCTGTGTGTGTGTCTGTCTGTATGCAGCAGAGCTCTTTGTGTGTGCTTGTCTGTATGCAGCAGAGCTGTGTGTGTGTCTCTCTGTATGCAGTATGCAACAGAGCTGTGTGTGTCTGTCTGTATGCAGCAGAACTGTGTGTGTGTCTGTATGCAGCAGATCTGTTTGTGTCTTTGTGCAGCAGAGCTGTGTAAATAATATATATATATATATATGCAGCAGAGCTGTGTGTGTGTCTGTCTATATGCAGCAGAGCTGTGTGTGTGTCTGTATGCAGAGCTCTATATATATATATATATATATATATATATATATATATATATGCAGAAGAGCTGTGTGTGTGTGTGTGTGTGTTTGTGTCTGTACATATGCAGCAGAGATGTGTGCAACAGTGCTATCTGGGTGTGTGTGTAGCAGAGCTGTGTGAGTGTGTATGTATGGATCAGAGCTGTGTGTGTGGCCCCCCATAACCATCTGTGCAGCGCCCCCAGAGCTGTATGTGCAGCCCCCCAGAGCACTATGCAACCACCCCAGTAATGTGTATACCCCCAGAGCTGTTTGTTACTCCAGTAACATCTATGCCCTCCAGTATTGTCTATGCCCCCTGCCCCTCCTGTGATGTATATACAGCAGTGTCAGTGTGCACTGTGCGCAGCCATGTCTGCTAGTGATGGCCATCCTGCAGCACAGCCACATGCCCAGGAGGACCTGGATGGAGACAAGCGGGAATATGTCTGTATGCATGTATGATGTGTATCTGTGTGTGTCAGTGTATATGACTGTATATATTTGTCTGTTTATATGTATTTTTTTGAGTTTGTCTTTAAATATGTACATGTACATATCTGTGTATGTGTGTGTCTGCGTGTGGATGGGCCCACTGAGACTCTTCCGCCCGGGGTCCACAAATACCTGGAGCCGGCCTGCACATGGTGGTTGTAGAAGAGAGACAAGCACATATAGGGTGATACAGTATAGGATGGAGGAAGTTAAAGGGATGTGAGGGGGTGCTCACCTGACCAGGTTGTCCATGTTACAGCCCCATTACATGCCCATGGGGAATACAGCTGCTGCAGTCACATCCGCGGATAGAGGAAAATCTTAATTTGCAAATATACAGTATAGAGGCGTAAAAGGAGATGGACCTTTTCTGCTTGACCGCTCTGCTGCTGGAAAAGTAGTCGTTTCTCATTGTCGTAATAGTTAATAGTAGCTTTATTATGCATTTCAAGTTTGTACGGAACTGTTTTTTTTAAAATATATTTACTTATCCATCTCCATCAATCTGATGGACTTTGGCAGTGGTTGATTCATCAACACACTTTTGCTCTATTCACCTATCTTGAGGAATGGTGATTTAAATTAATGATCTAAGGTTCCCTTGGAATTTTGAAAAATTGGTGATGTGTTCCGTACTTATTTCTCCTCCATGTGTATATATATATATATATATATATATATATATATATATATTTATTTATTATTTTTATTTTTTGTTAATGGGAAGGATTGCTATTTCAATTTTCACCTAAAGCTGCAGAACAGCTAAAATCAGCCTTGTTTATGCAGCATATAGTAAGAATCAGGGTTAGTTTCAGGTGGTCAGAGCATTGAGCACAATCCTTTTTATCCTTTATGTTTACAAATTTTCTTAGAATTTCTGTATTTTATTTTAACCCTCATAAAATCATGATGATTCTCTGATGTTCCCTAAAGTGCTTAAATCACATGGATTGCAAATATTCCACGTCATTCCTTATCTTCTCTAATCAACTTAGCCATTAACAAGCAGCTGTTTTGAGTTGACCACTATTATAAGTATATTTATCTTCGTTTTTTCCTAGAGAAAACTTCCCAAAGTGAGATAAGTATCAGGAGTAGTGCTATTATTGTGTTACATTAGACCTCTGTAGCGAGACGTCTTTAAAATTATTATTAGATCAGATTTCTCTCTAATATATTGTAGGTTTCACTATACGGCCTTGGTGTACCTGAAAATTTATTGTAAAGGAAAGATCGTCCTCAAACACTCTACTTTACAAACTTGCCACATACCCCAAGGGGTGCCCAACTCCCCCTTACTTCCACAAGGAAAGGGAATATTAGCAGAGATGGCACATAGAAGGCGAGTGTCACAAGCTATAATACAACTATGATTTAGCTAAAATGCCGGAATGCTTATGTGCCACCCCTGCAGCGGTCGAACCGCTCGGATCCAGGGTTGCTGCTGTGGCTCGAGGGTCTCCGGACCCGGAGGCTTGCGGCCACTCAAATGTAAAGGGAACTATTTACAGGGGATAAGAGTTTGTGATGCCACCCGTGGTTCGCGGTAAGGGGAGTACCGCCGCTGCCGATGCGAGTAGCCGGGGGAGATGGAGCGGGAGATAAAGCGAACTTTATGTGACACGTGTTATCTCCGGTACATGTCACACTGATGTCACATGGATCTCATCAGTGTGCTGCCCAAGTGAGACCCATACTACCGGAGAAAATGGACATGTCGCCATGTGGAGCACATGGACACTTGTGTGCTCCACACAGGCACACACTCCATGTGAAAACACGGACGTGTTCGCAGACCCATTGATTTTTTATGGGTCTACATGTGTCCCTATCTCCGGTGTGTTTTTTAAAAATGGACATCACATGAACCAGTAACACGGATGTGTGAAAGAGGCCTAACAAGCCCTGTATAATGTTCATATAATAATATATAATATTCACTAATATAAATGTTTAAAAAAATGACTTGCCGTGTGGTCACACAGTACTGTACAGTCACATGTATTACCATATTCAGGATAAATTGTATAACACAGTAAGGGGCCTGTTTTATCTAGTCTCTTGTGGAAGTTGGAAATCTGGGGATAAAACAATATTTTAATGGTAAAAATATAATAATTTTTTCATCTCTGCCCAATAGTATAACATTTTGTGACACACCTGTAGTGTCAATATGCTCACTGCACCTGTAGATTAATTCATTGAGGGGTGACATTTTTAAAATGGGATCACTTGTGGGGGTCCTGTTGTTCTGGCACCTCAGGGGCTCTGTCAGTGTGACATGACACCTGCATATCATTCCAGCAAATTCTGAAGTCCAATATGCCGCTCCTTCCGTTCTCAGCTTTGCACTATATCTGAAAAGTAGTTCCCAATTACATGGATGGTATTGACGTACTCAGGGGAAAATTACAAAACAAACTGTGTGGTCCACTTTTTTCTTATAAGCCCTTATAAAAATTAAAATCTTGAGGCTAATACAATTTTTAAGTGAAAACAATGCAATTATTCTTTCTTCATTGCCAAATGGTGTAAAATTTAGTGACATACAGTACTTGTAGTGTCAATATGCTCACTGCACTCCTAGATCAATTCATTGAGGGGTGAAGTTTGTAAAATGGGGTCACTTATGGGAGATTTGCTTCTCTGGAACCTCAGGGGCTCTGCAAATGTGACATGACAGCCGCAAACCATTCCAACTAAATCTTAACTCCAATATGGAGCTTCTTCCCTTCTGAACTTTATGCTGTGTCTCCTATATAGTTTTCAACCACATAAGGGGTATTGGCGTACTCAGGAGAAATTGAGTAACAAATTGTATCATCCATTTTCCTATTTACACACCTTTGGGGCCAAAGAAATATTTTAGTGGAAAAAATTGAGTTTTTTTATTTTCATAGCCAGTTATACAATTCCAGAGACATCTGAGGATTAAAATTGCTCACTACACCTGTAGATAAATTCCTTGAGAGGTGTAGTTTCCAGAATGGATTCACTTGTGGGGGATGGGGGGGGTTCTGCTGTTTTGGCATGTCAGGGGATCTTCAAAAGTGACATGGCATCCGCATTCTATTCCAGCCAAAATAAAGCTCCAAAATTCACATAGTGCTCCTTCCATGTAAGTTGCATGTTGCACTCATGCTCCGGCTCATTTTTTTTTGGTTTATATAAAGTGACATTGGTCAGAATTGTAAAATTTGGCCTGGTCAGGAAGGTGAAAAGAAGCTTGGGAGTGAAGGGGTTAATTACTAAATCTATTGTGCATAAAATATAATATTGCATGTGCCTTATACAGTCCTAGTGAGTACATTACATTTGAAATACAGATATCAGAAATCGTTCACAAAAATGTTATAAAAGTATGAAAAAAATCAGACTGAAACTTTGGGCAAGCAACTCGAATATTGCAATATTGGTAGCTTTTTTGAGGAAAAAAAATTACAATTTTTGACATAGACGCGATAACTCAAGGCAGTGTAATGTAATATCTATCCAAAATCTATCTGTGCCATCTGGGATGATTTAAGAATTTTTCTCACCAATCACAATTAGAGATGAGCAAACCTGAGGTTCAATTTTGGAACCGAACACCAACTTAAAAAATCATAGTTTGGGTTTGAGGTTCGGATGCTTATGTGCAAACTTCACTCGTGCAAGCATTGCTGTGCTCGGGTACGCTCAATGCTCAACCCTGTGCGACCTGCTTACAGTGTTTGAGCGGCGCAGACTGGAGGTAACAACAACGTGATCATTTGTAGTGTGCAACCCAAAAAATTGTTTGAAAAAGCCTGTCCACCTTCCAATGGAAGTGATCTGCATATGGCTGGCTATTTATGGGTGGAGACTCAAACTGCCAATCACTTACTTACTCCGGGGTTCGGGTCAAGCTCAGTCCAGTGGAGCTAGGCTTGTTTGCTGCCAGTGAACCAAATCTCCACGGAACCGCTCATCTCTAATCACAATATCCATTCATAGGATAAGTGATAAATGCATGATCACTGGAAGCCTGACCACTGCAACCCCCAAGAAACACTAAAATGGGGGCCGGCTGCTAAATTGTACACCAAATATCTCATACACTTCCTGTCTAATTGCAATAAGAGCAGCAATTAATTTTTATTTAGATATATATTTATTAAATAACAGTATTCAAAGTTTATTTTTGCGTCACATTTAAATTGTAACCTTCTGCACAGTACCTATTAATATAGAACAGTAACTATTAAGGGTTAACAATTTGTAGACATGCATACCGTGTATAATATATGAAAATATAAAAGGGTTAATAATCGAGCGTATTGAGAATTTCAGTATCCGAGGCCACCAATGCTAGTACAAAGGCATAGTGTAATGCATAGCAGCCATATGCACACCTCCACTGTAGAGTACTTGGAGGGTGATGCTTGACTTCCTCCACTACCATGAAATCTAATCAAGCCCACATCCTACCTACCTCCCATGTAACTTCTAAACATGTCATTTCTGTTTCACATTGGTTCAGCTTATTGGCTTTGCAGCAGGGCTATATCAATATGTGCACTCAAAGGAAAATGCCATATCTTTTCTATTTTTTGCATACAAGAAACAGAGATTGCTATACTTAGATTATTACATTTTCAGTGTATATACAATCATTTTACTATTACCTCACCAAGAACATATGTATACACCAGAAAAAGCCATTTCATTTTTATATAGGGGGAAATCGGAATTTCTTGGTATCAAACAATGTTTGTAATTTGCTTAACTTTCTCAAAGCTGAACCAAATCAAATCACTCATTTGCACTTATTAAAGATCTTTCGCAAACCACACAAAGCTAAAAGTGTAACACATCCAGTTGTCTGCCTGGCATAAAACAACGATCAACAATATGTCTATATGACTGCATTCATAATTAGTGTAACTCACTGCACAATCTTGTCTGTGTTTCTCAGCCATAACAGAATTATATATTCATAACTGTCAATCTCCCAGAACATGCAAAAGGCTTCTAGTCAAAAAGTGGTCTCCAGGAAGGATTATCACATTTTCTGGGTACAGTAGAATCCTCCTGTAACAGCCCAAAAAGCTATAATATCCCAAGTTTTGTTTGTAAGCCCCACCAGAGTTACATATTCATACTTGCAAAATCTTCCAGAACATACAAGAGGCTCTTAATGAAAAGTGTGAATCCTACCAATATCTCGGAAGGCTTGACACATTTCCTGAGCACAGCAGGATCCTGACGAAACCTTGTAGAAAGCAGTGGTGTACCAGACTTTTTCAATGCATTGTGTTTGTGACCCTAACAAATGTTCATTCATATTTGCCGACTCTACCGGAGCATCTAGGAGGCTCCTGACCTCGGCATAAGTTTCCTGATAGGTAATGCTCCTCAGCCCATGATGCCGAGCACCAAGACATGGACACGGTTTGGCCTGTTGGAAAGTGGACATAGTCTTACAATGTAGCATTGTTAAAAAGGTGACAATCCAATTTCAAGCGCGTTGTTAGGGGTTTTGGAAGGTTAAGTACCCTGGGTACTGAAGGTTAGAGAGAATGTGTATCAACCACTTAGCCTTGTCTACAGAATTTAGCTACAGTAAGCAAAAGGAATATTTTCCAGAGAAGAAAAATGGCCTAGCTACATCACTCCATGTGTGTGGAGCCTACATGGCAGCACTCTTTAAGACCTTATTCTACTATAGAAGTCACATTTTTAGTGAGAATTGCCTTTATAATGTGGCATGTCCTGGAACGAGGCACAATTTGTTTTTCATAGGTAGGTGACATAGTCTTATTTATACAATGGGGATTCCAAAACAAAGGACGAGATTTACAGAGTTCATTCATAGAGAGATGTCTATCATGAGGATCCATCAACATTGCCAGTTTTTGTGAGACTAGTTGTAGTTTTTAGTTTATCACTGCTTTGGAAGAATTGATTGTGTTCATTTAATTTATTGTTCAAGTTTTATACAATTATTAGTTTAGGATTAAAAAAAATGTGCATTTGGTAATATAAATACAATTGTAGCTGAAACTATAGTTATTTTTTTAGGGTTTGAAATTTAAAAATATTTCTCTAAAAAAATATTTTCTTATTACTACTAAGGGCTTAAAGCTGTGCAAATATAATCAGTGATTTAATACTTGGTCAGTGTGTTACTTTGGCATAGTGAAGAGGTCATAATCATACGGCAAACCTGGTGATGTTATTTAAGTTCTAGGCTACCATGTAATCCCTGCCCCACACCACCTTTGTCAGTTACAGCCAGGTTCCCACTGTTTAATGTGTAGCCACAACTACTGGCACATGAAATCAGTCTGGTACAAATGCACATCATGGAGCCCTCAGACAAGGCAACCCATAGTTTACATTGCTGAGCTTCAATGGGTCAAAACTGTCAAGACAAAAAAATCTCTGCAAATCAGATACTAAGGCTCCCATAAACCTGGTTTGGTTGACAGTCTAACGTGTATTGGGCCCCCAACAGATGATTGATAGGGAAGTGAGCAACCGGCAAGTTCAATTTTGGATTGCCGATACTATTGTTCTCTAAGAACAGCTAGAGAGATGTCTGTCAGCGGTTCTCTCACAGAGAACACAGGAGCGCTTGCGCTGTACATGAAAAAGTTGGGCTAGAAACCTGCGAGCAGCACGATCATCCAAACAATCGTTCATCCAATACCTATCTAATGTGAATGTACAGCTTTAAGTCACAATTTCATCTTTTTACTGAAAAGTGACCACAGAAGGTGCCTGCATCCTCTCTTGTTTTAGAAGATTATAAGGTTTGGTGCCAAGATGTAAGCACTATCCCACATAGTTCACTTGTTGCCAGGTTTTTCCCAGATTATAGGTGATCATCGGGGGTCTCACCAGCAGCATAACCATCAGGGATACTTCTTGAAAACGTTATGTCCTAGAAAAACGTCCAGCAAAGACAGATGTCTCTCCTGTACCTCCTTCTTGACCCAGTGGAACACCTTCTTTGAGTTTTTGCATAATGGTATCATCTCCTATTACTTTTCACTGAGAAATGCACTGTAAATAATTCCATTTATCTAATTGAGCATTTTGCAGAGCGCGAGTAGGTGAAATGTATATAATACATATCCTTACCACGCTGATGATGAGTTCTCGTCTGGATTTTACTGCACGCTTTTAAAGCATCTTCAGTAAAATCTCTATTTCAGCTGCTCATATTTGTCTTTATGTAACTGTAAAGCAAAGTTCATCTACTAGAGGAGGATAATAATTACCTGTCCTGGCTTAATGACTCAGTTGTCAAGGTTTAGAGGCAGCTACTTTCAGGTCTCATTACATTTGTTAGGTATTTAAATGATTGTGTGTGATTGTAATAAAAATCATGAACTGTTTGATTCTGTTTGACTTTGTGCAGTGAGGTCCATTGATTAGGGCCCGAGAGTTCATGGCAAATAAATGGGTTCATTCAAACAGCTGTAAACAACTAGCCCCGACTGCAGCCATTCCGCGAAGACCTTCTTATCTGGACACAATCAACTGAAACCACACAGGAGGTCAGAATCAATTTATAGAAATACATTATTCTTTCATGAGGACTGTCAGAGTCACCCACTGAAACCTATCAGGAAATCACTCACATCTGGGACCCCGGTCATTTACCTTAAAATGGTATTTACGTGTAAAGCAAACATTACTGATTGAGTCCTTTATACAGAGAGAAAGGGCAGAGTCCCAAAGCTATTAATATATTCGCATATACATGTACACACACACGTTTACACACTCATAGACCAAGGTATATTGATCCCCTAACAGCAGGGAATTTCTCAAAGTTGACAGATTACAAGTCTGAGTTTTTTTTCAAACAATACAAAGTTTTATATATATATATATATATATATATATATATATATATATATATACATATCCATAAAAACAAATGAAAGACAGCTCAAGCTTGCCCGCCACCTGGGTCCACAGCTCACCTGATTACTTCAGCCCTGCACGGATCAGGATTGGGAGTCGATCAGGATTGGGAGTCCATCCAGATTGGGAGTCCATCCATGTCAAGAATTTGTGATCCAGCAATGACTAGATGGAAGCAGGATGCTGGTATAAAATTCCAAAATTTTTATTGCCAAATTCCATTAAAAATACATCAACCCAGAAGGTACATTAACAGAAAGTGAAAGCAGGAAAAAGCGCAGATGGGACTACGCGATTCGGCGGCACCACCCGCCTTCTTCACGGAGCCATAGTCCCATCTGCGTTTTTTTTCTGCTGTCACTTTCTGTTCCTGTACCTTCTGGGTCAATGTATTTTTAATGGAATTTGGCAATAAAAATTGTGGAATTTTACACCACCATCCTGCTTCCATCCAGGCATTGCTGGATCACCATATTTCTCACACACACATACA